>NC_138150.1:33690352-33893735 GCF_964199315.1 Orbicella franksi | reverse complement strand
AGCTAGACACGTACCGCTCGAGATCTTCTTGAGTTTCACCACCGACAATTCTAGCTACTCGTTGTTTTAGTGAACCATGTGCCCTTTTTCTTCTTTTTGGCTGGCTTGGCGTCTCGCTTTCACTTTCCTCCTACAAGTAAGATACAATATTAGAATAACCATCAGGACTTTTGTGCGAATTGCAATTAAGAGAGATTCTATATCAACGCTACGAGTTTCTGGTCAACCTCTAGCCGGCATAAAGAGCTAACGCGCCAAGCGCGCAGCGTCAACAAACTAATCAGGGCGAGGTCTTAGGAAGTAAATAATTCCTGCATACATGGTGAAAATTTAGATTGAGTGTAGGAGGCGCGAACGTCTGAGGAAAGTTCCCTATTTCCTTCCAAACCACGGATCACTTGCGAAACAATATTAAGTCTAGAATCAACACCGACTTGCGCGTCATCGTGCACAGCGCAACTTGTACCTTTCTTAGTGCCCGCCGTGTCCTCGTATTCCTGGTGCGTAGGACAATGAGACAGAGATATTGTATGCATTGTTCTATTTAACAATTAGATTATGAGCTCCAGATTTCTATAAGGTGATAGTTGATGAGGCCGATGGCCGAACCAACTATCGAGAGCGCATAATCTAATTGTTTTAGTAGAACTCTTACTAAAATTTACTTCAAATAACGGTTTCCAATTATTTCTTGACGCATTATTAAACTTTGCGCCTGAAAAAGATCGCTCGGATTTAAGTGCCATTTAAAATCGAAGTTGCGCATCAGCTTTTTCAATAATTTCAACTTTTTTAAAAGTCAAGAAACCCTAAATGTCCTTCGTTTAGGCTTGTCAGAAATTCAATTATCCATTTGCATCAAAATTTTCCTCCAAAACTTTGGAAAAACGAAAAAAAGTCGCCATTTCCAAGACGATCTCCAGCCACTGCACACTAATGGCTGATAGTGTTCAATGGCTCAGTCAATCCGATTACAGCATTTGCATTAGTATACCAGTAGAACTCTACTGATCAAGAACATAGGGTCAAAAGCACTGTTAAACGTTTTTTTTTTAGCAATGCAGAACTTTCTTATATGGAGGTTTCACTGTGTAGCTTTCTATCTCAGTAACGATCTAGTGGCCCGAGAACCTCTCCTCTTTAAGTCTTAGTTTTTATTTGCTTACCTCGTCCTCTTCATCTTCTTGTTCTACTGGGTTGTCTCCTACTTTTGTAGCCGCAGGTGATTGTTCGGAGATAACTTCCTCGTCAGAAACTCCTGAATGCGGAAATTGGTCTTCCTGGGTTTCTTGAGGAGTCGCCATCTGGATTTCGTCCTCCTGGGTTTCTTGAGGACTCGCCATATGGATTTCGAGTGATTGTTCGCAGATAACTTCCTCGTCAGAAAATTGGTCTTCCTGGGTTTCGTGAGGACACGCTATCTGGGTTTCGAGCTTGCTACTGCTGGATGTAGCCTGCAACTCGCTTTCTGCCGTTGCTTTTCCCGTAGCTACAGAAGACTGTTGTGAGAATAACTTCACCCCAGAAACCTCTGTACTTTGGCTTTCTTGGCTTTCCCCGGTGCTGCTGGTTGCGAAAATGTCATTGGGCGCCATCCATGTTATCGCTGGCTGTACAGCGGCAGCATTCTTAAGGACAGGTAGAAGGAAAGTGCTTTCCAATTTGCCTTTCACCTGCTTTAAAACCCTACGTGTGCTTTCGTCACCAACATTACGTACTGCCATCAAGACCTCGCTTTCTACTTCGTAAACACCAATGATCTCAAACCCATGTGCCAGATACAGGCGTAGAGCAGGTACATTGGAGAATCCTCCTGCTAGAACAAGCCAGATGTAGGTACTAGCTCCGTGGGGATCATTCTTCGCTCTATTTCTAACCTCTTCTATGGCACAGGAAAGAAGAATGTCTCCTAAACACAAGGAACGCTTGTCAGCTCTTCTAACACAATAGCTGACCTCCCACATCAGTTTCCGGGTCGTGGCCCTCATGTCGCTGGCAACTGCATGCCCTGAAATAGATGTTAATTTGCTGGCTTCGTAACTCCGTTTTTTGAGCAAAATCAAGCCAGAGGGATCGCTGGACTCCTTCTCGAAGGCGACAATCATGATCTTGTCGTCACTTTTGCCTTCATTACAAAACTGCTGGACGGCGTTCTTGTAACTGCTGACGATCAGCCGGTTGTTCTTGGCTTCATCTGGGCTCAGGATGGATTGTAGTCTTTCTACTGAACACTTCGTCAGTACAGTAGCACCGTCATCGAAAGTCTGAAAAAAATATAGAATTGGATAAGCACATGTTGTAACTAAAGCTGTAACTGTTTGAGAGAGTTTTCTATTTGAACAGAATGACTCTAGATGCGTACAACTCCATAGCATCTGCTCTCCACCGTATTTTCGCGTAAAATGCAGACTCTGCCAAATGAAGGCCAGACCCCGGTTGTTCAAAACCCGAATAACATAACCCGAGGTTAGCGGGATAATTAATCGAGGAATAAAATTGTGTTTATTCACCGTTTAACTATCCTTCGATTAAACTCCATTAAGCTAGTAAAACCGGTCTGTAGCTGGAGTATTAGGGAAGGGAAGGGATAATTATGATGGTTATGATAATAGTGATAATAATAATAATAATAATAATAATAATAATATTAATAAACATTTTTAGGAGGGTGCTATCAAGCAAAAAAACTGGCTATCCTCTAGTGCCCCAGGACCATGGTTTGGTCTCGGCCCTAAGGACTCTAAGCAAACATTACGTGAAGACTATAATAATAATAATAATAATAATAATAATAATAGACATTATTTAACGAGGGTTAAACGCTTAATAACCAAAGGCTAATAAACTTGTGGCCCTCAGAAAATAAAATTATGAATACAAATATGCAGTATAATAAAAGTTCAAATCCTAAACTTATGAGACGCGAGTATATTAATTACAATAAGATTAAAAACTTAAATTTAAAATGTCAAATCCTAAAATGGTCCAAATGTTGCTGCGCTGCGAAGATCGTTTTCCTACAAAATTGATGCGAACTTGTTGTTGAATAAAGAGAAACAGAAAGCCCGATAGTTATATCTCAACTATACTTGTCTTCTATGAAGACTAACAAAAATGATTAAATTAAAATGAGATTTGTACGCTGGGCGAAGCTTACTGAATCAGGCATCACTGAATCACTGATCTTTCATTTTTACATTACAGCATGAAACGATTTCTATTTCTGAGAGCACAAATGTTGAGACTTCTTCCTTCGCACTAGTCGTGTAAAAAACTAAAAAGTTGGCGTATCGCCGAAGAATGGTCCGTCCATATTTGGTAACTACTCAGAGCATTCCGTACCGGGCCCAGTACTTTAAGCAAAATGTCCGCCATTTTGACTTGTTTGTCCGCATTTTCATCCGATTAGCACGTTAATTCACCTCGCTAGGTGGGTTAAATTTAACCTTTAGTTTAATCCTTGGATAGTGCTAATCCAGCTTGGAGAAACAAAATTTAAACACAGGATAAATTTATTCTTTTGATTAGGACAATTTAACCGTGAATTGAAGTAAACTTAATATAAGCAAAAAAGGAGTTCTCTACGGCTGGAAAAAGCCATTATTATTCAGTATAGTCTTACCTCGACCAAAAATGGACTGTGATCGAAACTGTTTACAAAATCTTTTGCCATTTTAGTAATCGCAAAAACAATTCAGGTCAGCTCTGAAATAACAAGTTTCCCTTTCACTTTCAGCGATTTGATCGTGATTATCCAAATAAGCCCTGGGGACGAGGTTGATCCAAATATGGGTGGTATCTTATCTTTCATATGACGTGGTCGAAAAAGACGTGCTCAATTCGCCCGACAATGGCGGCATGTCGAAAAAAGTCTGTAAAATGCTTTTTGTTCTCTGAGTCCGATGTCAAGTGCGGCACGGAATCTGGTTAGTGCTAAATTTCCCTTTTTGCCATCAGAGAGAAATGGCTTGAGTCGCAGAGAAGTGGATCGTCGATAAGCAGACAAGTGAACGCATGCGATCTCGGGGACGAGAAAGGTATTCGATAGCGTTTTAATAATTGCTGTTTTAGTTGCGTTATGTTCATTCTTATCCGACTTTTTCCCTGGTAATACCATCATCACATCAATACGAATTGACCGTAAAACAAACAAAGCTGTGAGGTCAACGCATGCAATTTGTTTTCGTATTTCCTTCGAAAGACAGTTTTATAGATTAGTCACAACACTTCAATGAAAATTATTGAGAAACATTAATCCCAAATGAAGCACAAGCGTGTTTCATTTGCTCATTAGTTATGCATGGGGCATGCGCATGTGTCTCCAAGGAATTTACGCTTTGGAAGACCTCGATTTCTACGGATTGTGCTGAGATAAAATCAAATTACAGACTAAATCTTCGTATTTATAGAGAGCGAATTTTAATCGTAGTAATATTGAAATTGTTGGGTGAGAAAATACAGAAAGATCTCTTACAGTGTATTGACGTTTCGAATAATTCATGATTTCACCATCCCATTATTTACCGAACAGTCAGTTCAATTTTGATCTTTGTTTGTTCTTAGATTTTTTTCTGTTTAGCTGAGTGATTGCATAGTTTAGGGCATCAAATCATGCTAGTAACCCGGTCAACTGAGATCTTTGGAATTACTTCCATCCACAGTTATTACCAGTTTTAATTCAGTATTTTTTCAAAGAGAAATAAATATTTTTCTAACAGTAAGGCAACTTTATCATTTGCCTTAAGCTGCAAAATTATCACTTTCATATATTACTGATTTGTAGTCGTTGAGCTTTTGAACTCTGAAGCCATCTGACTTGCTACTTGCAAAGCTCGAATCTTATATCAACCTCAGAGCTAATGTAACAGCAGTCCCACATATGATCAGCTCTAATTGTGCTGCTGGGCTGAGTGTTTTAAATTTATATTAATGAGACCTCTAACAGTTCAAATCTATCATCTTTCATTCTCCCGGCAGATGATTGATTGAAAATTGCCAAAGTTACACCACTACTAAATCCATGCCTCACAGTTCAACTTCCAGAATTTATAGAGTTGTAACTTGGTTAACCACTCCACATCCATGAAGATGCTTTTAATCTCACTGTATTTATTACATTATATTCCGAGTCAACGATTAACATTTATCATGATTTCATCCCAAGGACCATCGACTGATTGACCTGTGACTTCATTCTTCTAATACATCCTAAAAAACATACCTAAAAATATTCTTCAATGAGAGAAGTCATTGATGATTACTTCAAAATCCATTCTCTAGCTCATCCTGGGGCAGATCTTCATTGAAACTAGTTGTCAACATTGTCAAAATTAGTTGTCAACTTCAACACTAGAACAACTATTCCACACATTCATTATGTGGGACTGAGTAGAGCTGCTACTGTTCAAGGGTTATATACTAGTCATTGTCCTCACTAAATTTATGACAGCATAAATTGTCTTATTGAAAATTTTGTTTTAAGGGTGTCCATTTTATAAGGATGCACACTATAAAAGCATTTAGTAATATTTGGTGTAATGGTATTCAAAATGTAATATTCTCCAGAAAAAGACATGAACTCGTTAATAATGTAAGGTAATACAAAATGTCCTTGCAATACAACAGAACAAAAATTGAAGGGCTCCTCCAAAAACACAACATGAACTTGTTAACAAAGTAAGGCAATAGAGAATATCCTTGCAATAAAACAAAAGGTTGATGAAATTGTTTACTAATTGAAGGGTCTTTTTTATCACGATGTGTAATTACTGTTTCTATGTCATTTATAATTTTTAGGCACTGCTGTTTTCAGTGTTCATGGGAACTTGCAACTGGCCATTATTATCTTGGGTGTTGTTATCTTGCTGGCTTTTAGCGGTTTCATCTGATGCGGTATGTTTTTTTTATACTGGTGATCGGTTTTCCTGTTTGAGAGAGGTGAAAATCAATGTTTTCAAGCTTCAAGCTTAACATTTATCATGATTTCACCCCAAGGACCATCGACTGATTGACCTGTGACTTCATTCTTCTAATACATCCTAAAAAACATACCTAAAAATATTCTTCAATGAGAGAAGTCATTGATGATTACTTCAAAATCCATTCTCTAGCTCATCCTGTGGCAGATCTTCATTGAAACTAGTTGTCAACATTGTCAAAATTAGTTGTCAACTTCAACACTAGAACAACTATTCCACACATTCATTATGTGGGACTGAGTAGAGTTGCTACTGTTCAAGGGTTATATACTAGTCATTGTCCTCACTAAATTTATGACAGCATAAATTGTCTTATTGAAAATTTTGTTTTAAGGGTGTCCATTTTACAAGGATGCACACTATAAAAGCATTTAGTAATACTTGGTGTAATGGTATTCAAAATGTAATATTCTCCAGAAAAAGACATGAACTCGTTAATAATGTAAGGTAATACAAAATGTCCTTGCAATACAACAGAACAAAAATTGAAGGGCTCCTCCAAAAACACAACATGAACTTGTTAACAAAGTAAGGCAATAGAGAATATCCTTGCAATAAAACAAAAGGTTGATGAAATTGTTTACTAATTGAAGGGTCTTTTTTATCACGATGTGTAATTACTGTTTCTATGTCATTTATAATTTTTAGGCACTGCTGTTTTCAGTGTTCATGGGAACTTGCAACTGGCCATTATTATCTTGGGTGTTGTTATCTTGCTGGCTTTTAGCGGTTTCATCTGATGCGGTATGTTTTTTTTATACTGGTGATCGGTTTTCCTGTTTGAGAGAGGTGAAAATCAATGTTTTCAAGCTTCAAGCTTTTCAAGTTTTTCAAACTTTTGGGGTGAGGAAATTGATTTAAACACCCTACTTTGGCCCAGCCAAGATTCCTCCCTAACCCTAACCCTAACCCTAACCCTAACCCTAACCCTAAACCCTAACCCTAAACCCTAACCCTAAACCCTAACCCTAACCCTAACCCTAACCCTAACCCTAAACCCTAACCCTAAACCCTAACCCTAAACCCTAACCCTAACCCTAACCCTAAACCCTAACCCTAACCCTAAGCCCTAGAAAGCCCTAGAAAGCCCTAGAAAGCCCTAGAAAGCCCTAGAAAGCCCTAGAAAGCCCTAGAAAGCCCTAGAAAGCCCTAGAAAGCCCTAGAAAGCCCTAGAAAGCCCTAGAAAGCCCTAGAAAGCCCTAGAAAGCCCTAGAAAGCCCTAGAAAGCCCTAGAAAGCCCTAGAAAGCCCTAGAAAGCCCTAGAAAGCCCTAGAAAGCCCTAGAAAGCCCTAGAAAGCCCTAGAAAGCCCTAGAAAGCCCTAGAAAGCCCTAGAAAGCCCTAGAAAGCCCTAGAAAGCCCTAGAAAGCCCTAGAAAGCCCTAGAAAGCCCTAGAAAGCCCTAGAAAGCCCTAGAAAGCCCTAGAAAGCCCTAGAAAGCCCTAGAAAGCCCTAGAAAGCCCTAGAAAGCCCTAGAAAGCCCTAGAAAGCCCTAGAAAGCCCTAGAAAGCCCTAGAAAGCCCTAGAAAGCCCTAGAAAGCCCTAGAAAGCCCTAGAAAGCCCTAGAAAGCCCTAGAAAGCCCTAGAAAGCCCTAGAAAGCCCTAGAAAGCCCTAGAAAGCCCTAGAAAGCCCTAGAAAGCCGGATTTCTTAAATTCACATCCTTTCCTCATCTGTTTCAACCGATCTTCCACCACCCCACCCACCTCCATTTGCACATTTGTGCATATATATTGATTTGCACAGAAATGCTTACCTTAGTGGTACATTATATCCTGTCCACTTTTGAGAAAATTTATCGTCTTATTTGCAGGGAAAATTGATGCTGAGGACGGTTTGAAAGGCTGAAAGCACTTTCAGATATTAGGAATAGCTAGGAAAAAGCATTTTCAATTTTTTGCGCTTTCTGTTTTTCAACTTCTTGTGACATGTGTTTATCTTAGGATGGAAATTACTTATCCTCAAGAACGAGTTAAAGAGGTAAGTCACCAAAGAAAATATAGCTACACATTGAAAAGTATCTGGTATGAAATACAAATTACATAGAAACTTCAATTTAGTACGTCTTCTTTGATATTTAGGAACAGTGAGTCTATAAACTGTATACGGCTGAATAAAAATAATGTAAACAGAATTTGCGTCACCACTATTTGCATATGCACTGTTGTTATTTGAAACGAACAGCACTGGATGTTTAGCAGCATTATCGCCCCCTCACTCCATATACTCTATAAGCTTGGAGCCTCCTTTACTGACAAACTTAAAAAATGGGTTAGAATATTTTTTGGCAATGTGCTACTTTTAAGAAGTTGCTCCGTTCGATAACTGACAGCCGTGAAGAAATGAATTCAAGTAGAGAGCTAGTTATTTACGCTTAACCCACGAAACAAAACATAATCACACACTGAGAATGGCTTGTAAACAATTTTAAAGAAAACAGAAAATTATTGTTAAACTTAATATTTGTCACCAGTCTGCCAAATTTTAAGGAATTTCACAGCAGGAAACGCAAAAAATTCACTGTCAGTCTTTAATTCTGATGTAGTGTTCAAATTTCATTATACTTACCCCCGCAGGTTGGCGGCAGATGAAAATTTGACAATATCCTCAAGATCAAGCTACCGACCTTCATCACAAATAAAAATATCTCTAGACATTAACTAGTATCTGGCACGAAATAAAATTTGAATAGAACTTCCATTTGGTAAATCTTTGAATTTTAACAACAGCGAGTCTATCAACTAAATACGGCTGACTTTAAACAATGTAAACAGAATTCGCGTCTCGCCTATCTCTAGATGCATTGTCGTTATTCGACACGAACAGCACTGGATGTTTATCAGCATTATACTCCCTCCTTTGCTCCATATACTATATAAGCTAGGAGCATAGTTTATTAAAGAACTAAAAAATGGGTTAAAATATTTTCTGACAATGTGCTATTTTCATTAGCGACGTTGGCTAGTTCGATTTCTAACAGCAGCGAAAAAATTAATTCAAGTAACGAGCAAGTTATTTCCGCTTAACCCACGAAACAAACCATAATTATGCGTTGGGTAATGGCTTGTAAACAATTTTAACAACAAAAAATTTATATATAAGGATTTGTCTTCGTTTTCAACAAACAGATAGTCTGCAAACAAAAGCCAATAGATTTTGCTTTGTAAACATTAAAGTTTGGGTAACAGTTGTTGGGTGTCAAATAACGCAAGCAGAAGGTTTTTGATGTTATCAACTCGTTACATTACACGAAAGGCAAATAACACAAGCAGAGTTCTCCATTCGAGAATCGCATGTCATAACATCGACTTAAAAATATTTCATGACATTGCGTACCCCAATAGAAGTTTCTCGAAACGACCAATTCGAAACTTTCGTCCCATCGAGAATTTCATGCAAGATATGACAAGCGAAATTATCCATTCCACAATTGCATATAAATACTACGACTCACAGATATTTCACAACATCATGTTACCATTATCTAAGTTTGTCGATACGACAGATTCCTTTCATTCGTGGAAAGGAAACTTTTCCGCACGAACCTACAAGCACACTCCTCCATTAGACAATTTGATGTAAATACAAGCCCTTGTAGGGCTTACTTTATTTTACACAACGATACAAAACGAAAGAAACAAATCTATACCGAAATAAACGTATCAAGTATCAAAACAGTAAAATTCCTCTGTACGAAAACCTAAAAAGGAATAAAACAACGGAACTCCGAAATTTGTAAATTCGAAGATCTGTATTTCGAGAACCGAGTCCTTCCAAGACTGTACTATATACACTTATTGCTTCAGATTATTTAACACTTCGTACATACAACTGGATGCAGTGATATTTTTTAACAGCGAGTTATAGCCGAAAGATCACAAGTGCTCCATTTCGCAAATTACAAATACGTATTTTAAGAAACGGGTGCTTCAGTACCTTACTTCCTTCGTTACCATAGTGACAAAGCGAACATTAACTCGTGAAAGGTGAGTCAAGTAGTAGGCACTCCTTTTACCGAGCACAAATCTGTAAGCTCGAAACCGAGCGTGCAATAATTTTTCCCCTGACGATTTCCCTGCAAACCAAGGCCATCACGTGCCAGTTTAGAGTCCCGGGTACTGGGAAATATGATCCAAGTTCTGGATATCAACCCATAGTTGCTCAACCGAGGGTTCAATTGTTTTTCCTTGTCCATTTCACTGCAACCCAAGGCCATCAGAAGTTAGTATAGAGTCCCTGGGACTGGACAATATCCCCCAAGCTCCGGGAAATCGAGCTAAAGTTGGTCAAAACCACGATGCGTGTAAGTCGGTCTTCGCTACCTTTTTCACTCTTAAAATTAAGTGGGGCTATTTTGGCGCTAGAAATTAGCTCCAAAGCGGGCGTGCGATAGTTTTACCTCCATCCATGTCACTGAAAACCAAGGCTATCACGATGAAGTTTAGAGTCCCTGGGACTGGAAAATATCATCAAAGTTCCGGCATATCGAGCCAAAATTGGTCAAAATCACGATGCGCGTAAGGCGGTCTCGGCTATTCTTTCAGTCTTAAAATGAAGTGGGGCTATAATTCGGCCTAGAAGCTCAAAACCAAACGTTCAAATATTTTTCCTCTGTCCATTTCACTGAAAATCAAGGCCATCACAAGTTAGTTTGAAGTCCCTGGGACTGGAAAATAATCGAGCCAAAGGTGATCAAAATCACAATGCACGTAAGGCGGTCTCAGCTACTCTATCAGTCTTAAAATAAAGTGGGGCTATATTTTGGCCTACAAGCTCGAAACCGAGCGTTCAAATATTTTTCTCTGTCCATTTCACTAAAAACCCAGGCCATCACGAATTAGTTTAGAGTCCCTGGGACTGGAAAATATCCGAAAAGCTCCAGGAAATCGAGCCAAAATTGGTCAAAATCACGATGCTCATAAGGCGGTCTCGGCTACTCAATCAGTCCTTAAATGAAGTGACGTGGAGCTATCTTTCGGCCTAGAACCTCGAAACCGAGCGTTCAAATATTTTTCCTCTGTCCATTTCACTAAAACCCAGGCCATCACAAGTTAAGTTTAGAGTCCATGTGACTAGAAAATATCCCCCAAGTTCCGGCAAATCGAGTCAAAGTTGGTCAACATCCCTATGCCCGTAAGGCGGTCTCGGCTACTCAATCAGGATTAAAATAAGGTGACCTGGGGCTAAATTTCAACCTAGAAGCTCGAGATCGAGCGTTCAAATATTTTTCCTCTGTCCATTCTACTGAAAACCAAGGCCATCACCAGCTACTTTAGAGTCCCTGGGACTGGAAAATATCCCCGAAGTTCCGCAAAATCGAGCCAAAGTTGGTCAAAATCAAGATGCGCGCAAGGCAGTCTCGGCTACTCTATCAGTCTTAAAATGAAGTGTGGCTATATCTCGCCCTAGAAGCTCGAAACCGAGCGTTCGAATATTTTTCCTCTGGCCATTTCACTGAAAACCAAGGCCATCACCAGCTCGTTTACAGTCCCTGGGACGGGAAAATATCCCTGACGTTCCGACAAATTTAGCCAAAGTTGGTCAAAATTACCGTCGATGCGTGTAAGGCGGTCTCGGCTACTTTTTTAGTCTTAAAATGAAGTGGGGCTATATTTCGGCGTAGAAGCTGGAAACCGAGCGTTCAAATATTTCTCCTCTGTCCATTTCACTTAAAACCAAGGCCATCACGAATTAGTTTAGAGTCCCTCCCACTGGAAAATATCCCCTAAGTTCTGGCAAATCGAGCCAAAGTTAGCCAAAATTACGATGCGCGTAGGGCGAGCTATATTTCGGCCTAGAAGCTAGAAACCGAGCGTTCAAACATTTTTCCTCTGCCAATTTAACCTAAAACCAAGGTTATCACGAGTTAGTTTAGAGTCCCCGAGACTGGAAAATATCCCCCAAGTTCCTGGAAATCTACACAAAGTTGTTCAAAATTACGCTGCGCGTAAGGCGGTTTCGGCTATATTTCGGGGCTATATTTCGGCCTAGAAGCTCGAAAAAGAGCGTTCAAATATTTTCCTCCGCTTATTTCATACAAAACCAAGGCCATTATGAGTTAGTTTAGAGTCCCTGGGACTGGAAAATCTCCGCCAAGCTCCTGGAAATCGACCCGCAGTTGTTCAAAATTACGCTGCCCATAACGCGGTCTCGGCTACCCTTTTAGTCTTAAAATAAGTGAAGCTATATTTCGGCCTAAAAGCTCGAAATCGAGCGCTCAAATATTTTTCCTCTGCCCATTTCACTGAAAACCAAGGCCATCAGTATTTAGTTCAGAGTCCCCGAAACTGGAAAATATCCTCCAAATTCCTGGAAATCGGCCCAAAGTTGGTCAAAAGTACGCTGCGAGTAAGGCGGTCTCGGTTACCTTTTTGCTCATGGATGTTAGACATCCATGAGCTTATAAGGCAGTCGGATGGCGTTCACTCACTCACTCAGTCCATTGTGATTAATTTATTCATTAAAACTGGATTAAATAGTTTTCACCTATCCCTCCCCTGCTAAGTATAATTTTTGTCCCAGACACTTCGTACTGTTTGTTTGGCTTGTTTTAGGGGGGACAAGAAAGGCGAAATTTTGTCCTATAACACGGAGTTTATACAGGGGAGTTTATACATGGCGGTTAAGACGGCACGAAGATGGGTTTTGGTTCAATCCGTGGAGTTTTAAAATGGAAAGTTCTTAAGCTAATCAGCAGTAGCTGCGACAAATACACATGGAAAGACTAGAAGGACATACTATACCATTTTTGTGCGGCATTTTGAAGAGACCTTCGTAGAGTGGTAAAATGGAAAATTATCAAGCTAAGGAACACTAGCTTCGGCAACGGACATTGAAATCCTGAAAGCTACGATGCTCGTTTCGAAATCTTTAAAGCTACGATGTTAAAAAGCGACGATGTCATGTCACGACCGAGGACAAAAAGTCTTTTAAAATGTCACCCGGAGGAGGAAACAATGCAATGGGCCACGAATTCTGTATCATCTGGAACCTAAGGTGAGCCTCCTTGTTGTGTCGTATTTTTTTACTACGCCTTTTATACGAGGGGGATTATTTCGTTCGGAAAGTAGCTCTGGTGCAGGGTCGACCGCTCTTTGAATGAAAAACAAAGACAGTTTTTTATCATGTCTTATCAGATTTCTAAATAGTATCACTGGAGAAAATCCAGATGATGTGAAAAATGTCAAGACTGCCCCAACTAGTAAAGCAGCATTCAGCATTAAAGGCAATACACTACATGCTGCTTTTAAGATACCTGCCAATAGAGGTTTTGAGCATTTTGCACTGGACAGTGATAGACTGAATACCATTAGAGCAAAACTAAACAAACAGGGTGATTTTCATTGATAAGATTTCTATGGTTGAAAGTGGCATGTTCAACTTTTTGACTTAAAGATTACAACAAATTATTGGAACTAATGAACCATTTGGTGGAATAAGCTTGGTAACTGCTGGAGATCTTTTCCAGCTTAAGCAAGTTTTTGATAAGTGGATCTTTGAAAATTCCCAATCTGGCTGTAATGAATTTGCAACAAAAATTTGGACAGAGTACTTCACCCTCGTTGAATTGACAGAGATAATGAGACAAAGAGATGACAAAGAATTTGCTCAGCTACTCGATCGTTTGAGAGAGTGAAAGCACTCTGAAGATGATATAACCATTTTGAAACAAAGACTTCTGAATGTAAGGCCTGGACAAGATAATTACAATATGAACATGGCACATTTATTTACTAAACATGCATCCGTACATGCTCACAACAATGCATTGTATGCCCTCTCTAAAGCTGATAAAGCTCAGACTAAGGCTTTGGACATTGTAATCGGGGACATCTCTGATGATCTCAAGAAACAAATGAAAAACAAAATCCCAGATGATCCAACAAAGACAATGGGTTTATATTTGCTCATGTCAGTAGTAACTGCAACAAAATATGACTGACAACTACATTGATGTGACTGACGGACTCACCAATGGTGCAGAGTGTGTCACAGAACACAGAGACTACAGAGTTGAAATTATACCAGACCAATTATTATTTGGGTGTCATTTCCACATCCTGACATAGGCAGAAACCAGCTTAGAGAAAATGCACATTTATACAAGGCAACTATAAATAGAAATTGGACACCAGTATTGGAAGTAACAAGACAATTTTGAGCCAACAAAAAAAGTGAGGTCCAAATTCTCCGGCGCCAATTTCCACTTAGACCTGCTGCTTCCAAGACTATTCACCGTTGTCAAGGCGACACATTAAATGAGGTAGTTGTTGATTTTCCAGTATCCAGAAGAGAGCACATACATTATGTTGGCTTGAGCCATGTACGAAACAGCTCTGCAATGCATATTTTTAATTTGAATGAAAACAAACTAAAGGTTAGTGAGAAAGCTAAAAGTGAAATGAGCAGACTAAGAATACAAGTAAGCCTTGTGCCTTAAGTAGTGTTACGGACTGACGATTCACCCCAAACAAAAACAGTCTTGTTTCAGAATGTTAGATCTCTCCACCTCCACCTAGATGATGTACAAAGTGATTACAACATTCAAGAAGCTGATGACAACATTTTTGTTGGATCAAAACTTTGCTTGTTAGATAGAGATGATAATATCAGCTTAGTAAATTAACTCTTTACAGAAATGACTTTAATCAGTCTAACATAAGAACTTGCTATGGAACTGCTTTGTATATTAAGAATGATTTGAATTGTACTAAAATTCCATACAGATATAACTTTTAATTAATAATTTGGAAATCACTGTAATGGTGTTGAGCCAACCAATTCCAAATATTAATGTCATTGGTATCTATCGATCGAAAACTAGTTACAATTTCACAGTTGATTGATCCTCTTACTCATCTTCATGACTTAGTATTCACAGAATCTAAAACTCCGAATGTACTGCTTGGGGATTTCAATACTGATCTAATGCAGGCAAATTCAGAGCAAATGGCTCTGAAAAATATCTTATAACAGACAAAGGATACACTCAGTTGATTAACCAGTTTACTACTGACTACAGTACACAGATAGATCATGTATATACCAATGTATTACAATGTGTACAATTAGCAGGTACCCTGGAGTCTTACTACAGTGATCATTAACCTATTTACATTTTCATGAAAGCTGTTTGAATATTTCCCTGTATTTATCATATGAGATCATTATTAATATATAATTTAGCTGAATTTGGAAACTTTCCATACCAAAGAAATACATGTGTCTAAATGTATCAAGCAACTATTTAAATCACACAGCAAAAGAGTCAGAAAATTTATTTGCAGAAACAAAGAATGGTTTGAATTTACTGTGCTATTAATGTCCCTAAATTCCTAGTCTTCATAGAGATTCAAAATTACATGTAACTCTACCAAAATTTACAGATGCTGTACATGACAATACCTTTTTTCTAGGTTAAAAGAATTATTTTAACTCCAGTGTTTCTTTAGAGAGAGCACGGCATTATAGCTAGCATTTTCTTTCTTAACCCTTTCCAGAAAAGCAAGAAATATCACTTGGACACCTCAGTTAGGTAGGTAGCTTATTTTTATTGGGGCAGCAGGGGGGAGAGAATAGAAAGGAAAGCAAATTAAAGAAATACAAGATTTTTTCTGCATATAATCATTTATACCCTTTTAAAATGTGTCACTGTTACATTCATTGTGTATTGCAGGTTAGGCAAGTTGTACTATTGTACATGTGCATATAACCCAGATGAACACTGCAATAACAACTACAGTATGATATGCAAGTGACAGGAAGCAGATGTTACTATTAACACAACATTACTGATGCTATACAGGTTTATTAGCCGTCAAAAATAATATCAAAAGACTTAGTAGAAACTGGCTTTAACAACACAAATCACCATTTAAACTTCATGGAATTAATCTGAGAATTACAGATGGATGTGGAATTCTCCTGCTTACAAAAAGAATAAGATGTTTTCAAGACTTAAGTCAGCTGACACTTGAACCTTTGAAACTCACTCTTTGCAAAATACATTGGGTGCAAGCATATAAAATGGCTCTCCAGGCTGCATGTATAATTACAGAGTTGGAAACACTTTAGAAATTTATCCATATATGTTTCTTAAAGTCAAGAATGTTGACAATTGAAATCCATCTGAACTTGCTATGCGTGTCAAAACTTAACTCGAGAAATGAACTTATAGCTTTACACTGAAATACAGAAATTATAAAACAGAAGCTTAAAATTAGCAGTTCTATACCATGTTCATATACATGAACATATACGTGTAGAGTATCGCAATCAGTCTTAATATTAGGACTACAATTAAATGAAACTCCTAGAACCCATCATTAAGGAACACAAAAGTTGAATGTGTTAATCTGTCTCTATTCATAAAATACAAATCTGGCAATGTTTATTCGAAGTATAAGCTGTCCTAACTGTTCCAGCTTATACCTTTTGAATTTCCATTCAGTTCTTAAAATGGTGGTTATCATGCTGTACTTCTACTACGTGTATGTCCTGCTGCTTTAAAGATTGTTATTTATAACTCAGCAAAAATTGTAAAATCTGTATCAGTAGGAGACTGCTGGCTAGAATGTCTCCTCTTACCTTTCATGTGCTACATTATGGTAGTCAGTATTTCAGTGGACTTAATAAGAAAGAAAATGCTCCTAATAAAAGCAGTGTTCCTCTTGATTTTTGTTGTTGCACTCTGTTGAAAACTATTTTCAATTATGTAATAAATAATTATTTATAATTTATAAAGTAATTTTAACGGAGAGCAAATTCAGCCACCTAAAGGGTGGGAGGCGTGGTAGCCTCATGGTTAGTGCACTCGTCTCTGGATCAAGTGGTCCACGTTCAGGCCCTGACCGTGGACATTGCATTGTGTTCTTGGGCAAGACACTTTATTCTCACAGTGCCTCTCTCTACCCCCGTGTATAAATGGGTACCGGCGAACCTAATGCTGGGGAAAACCCTCCAATGGACTGCATCCCATCCAGGGGGGAGTAGAAATACCCCTAGTTGCTTCACACTACAAAAACCGGGATAAGCTCCAGCCTGGTGGGCCACTTGGCCTGTATGCAGACTTTATTTATTACAATTTAGTGGCAGATTTACATAACAATGAAAAAAAATCTATCTAAAAAATCTATCCATTAAGTGGCTTGACCCTTACCTATCGATCGCCTTGGTTTGCATTGAAATGGACAGAGCAAAACATTTTAAACGCTCACCTTCAAGCTTCTGACCCGAATATAGCCCCACTTCACTTTAAGCCCGAAAGAGTAGCTGAGACCGTCTTACGCGCATCGTGATTTTGACCAACTTTGGCTTGATTTTCCGGAACTTGGGGGATATTTTCCAGTCCCGGAGACTCTAAACTAACTCCTGTTGGCCTTGCTTTGCAGTGAAATGGACACAGCAAAACTTTTTGAACGCTCACTTTGGACCTTCTGGGCCGAAATATAACCCCACTTCACTTTAAGACTTAAAGAGTTGCCGAGACCGCTTTACGCCCATCGTGATTTTGACCACCTTCGGCTTGATTTCCCGGGACTTGGGGAATATTTTCTAGTTCCGGGGACTACAAACTAAGTCCTGATGACCTTGTTTTGCAGTGAAATTGAAACAGCAAAAGTTTTTTGAAAGCAGAGTTTCGAGCTTCTGGGCCGAAATATAGCCCCACTTCACTTGAGGAGTGAAAGATGAGCCGAGTCCGCCTTACGCGCATCGTGATTTTGACCACCTTCGGCTCGATTGCCCGGAACTTAGGGAATATTTTCCAGTTCTGTGGACTCTAAACTAATTCCTGATGGCCTTGGTTTGCAATGAAATGGACACAGCAAAACTTTTTGAACGCTCATCTTCAAGCTTCTGCGCCAAAATATAGCCCCACTTCACTTGAAGACTGAAAGAATAGCCGAGACCGCCTGACAGACATCGTGATTTTGACCAAGTTCAGCTCGATTTCCCGGAACTTGGGGGATATTTTCCAGTCCGGGGGACTTTAAAATAACTCCTGATGGCCTTTGTTTGCAGTGAAATGCACAGAGCATAACTTTTTTAACGATCACTTTGCAGCTTTTGGGCCGAAATATAGCCCCACTTCACTTTAAGACTGAAAGAGTAGCGGAGACCGCCCTACAGGCATCATGATTTTGACCAACTTAATCTCGATTTCCCGGAACTTGGGGGATATTTTACAGTCCCGCGGACTCTAAAGTAACTCCTGATGGCCTTGCTTTGGAGTGAAATGGACACAGCAAAACTTTCTGAACGCTCACTTTCAAGCTTCTGGGCGGAAATATTGCCCCAGTTCACTTTAAGAATGAAAGAGTAGCCGAGACCGCCTTACGCCTATCGTGATTGTGACCACCTTTGGCTCGATTTCCCGGGAAATGGGGGATATTTTGCGGTACCGGGGACTCTAAAGTAACTCCTGATTGCCTTGGTTTGCATTGAAATGGAGAGAGCAAAACTCTTTGAACGCTGCCCTTCCAGCTTCTGAGCCGAAATATTGCCCCACTTCACTTTAAGACTGAAAGAGTAGCCGAGACCGTCTTACGCGCATGGTGGTTTTGACCAACTTCGGCTAGATTTCCCGAGACTTCGGGCATATATTCCAGTCCCAAGGACTCTAAAGTAATTCCTGATGGCCTTGGTTTGCAGCGAAATGGACACAGCCAAGTTTTCTGAACCCATACTTTCGAAATTCTGGGGAGAAATATAGCCCCACTTCACTTTAAAACTGAAAGAGTAGCCGAGACCGCCTTAGGCGCATCGTGATTTTGACCAAATTCGGCTCCAGTTTCCGGAACTTAAGGGATATTTTTCAGTCCCGGGGACTCTAAACTAACTCACGATGGTCTTGGTTTTCAGTTAAATTGAGAGAGCAAAACTTTTTGAACGCTCACTTTCGAGCTTCTGGACCGAAATATAGCCCTACTTCACTTTAAGACTGAAAGAGTAGCTGAGATTGCCTTACGCGCATCGTGATTTTGGGTTACTTCGGCTCGATTTCCCGGAGCTTGGGAAATAATTCCCAGTCCCGGGCACTCTAAACTAATTCCTGATGGCCTTGGTTTTCAGTGAAATGGACACAGCCAAACTTTTTGAACGTTCACTTTCGAGCTTCTGGGCCGAAATATAGCCCCACTTCACTTTAAGACTGAAAGAGTAGCCGAGACCGCCTTACGCGCATGGTAAATTTGTCCAACTTCGGCTTGATTTCTCCGGGTTTGAGAGATATTTTGCAGTCCCGGAAGCTCTAAACTAACTCCTGATTGCCTTGGTTTTCAGTGAAATGGACACAGGTAAAAGGAGCGCACGCTAGGTTTCCAGGTTTTAGGCCGAAATCTAGCCCCACTTTATTTTAAGACTGAAAGGGTAGACGAAACCGCCTTAAGCGCATCGAAATTTTTAGCCACTATGGCTCGATCTGCTAAAACTTGGGCGATATTTTCCAGTCCCGGGGACTCTAAGCTAACTCCTGATAACCTTAGTTTTCAGTAAAATGGTCACAGGTAACAGGAGCGCACGCTCCCTGTCGAGCTTCTAGGTCGAAATAAAGCCCCACTTCATTTTAAGACTGAAAGAGTAAACGAAACTGCCGTACGCTTATCGTAATTTTAAGAAACTATGGCTCAATTTGCCGAAACTTGGAGGATAGTTTCCAGTCTCGAGGACTCTAAACTATCTCCTGATGGACCTAGTTCTTAGTGAAAAGGACACAGGCAAAGGGAGCGCACGCTCGGTGTCAAGCTTGTAGAACCGAAATATGGCCCCACTTCATTTTCAGAGTGAAAGAGCAGCCGAGACCGCCTTACTCGCATCTTGATTTTGAGCATCTTTGGCTCGATTTGCCGGAGTTCGGGGAATATTTTCCAGTCCCGAGGACTCTATGCTAACTCATGATGAACTTAGTTTTCAGTGATATGTACACAGGCAAAAGGAGCGCACGCTAGGTGTCGAGCTTCTCGGCCGAAATACAGCCACACTTCACTTTGAGACTGAAACAGTAGCCGAGACCGCGTTACGCGCATCGTGATTTTGATCAGCTTCTACTCGATTTCCCGGAACTTGGGGAATATTTTCCAGTCCCGGGGACTCTAAACTAACTCCTGATGGCCATGGTTTGCAGTGAAATTTACACAACACAAGTTTATGAACGCACCCTTTCGAGCTTCTGGACCGAAATAGAGCCCCACTTCACTTGAAGACTGAAAGAGTAGCAGACACCGACTTACGCGCATCCTGATTTTGAGGACTCTAAACCAATTCCTGATGGCCTTGGTTTGCAGTAAAATGGACACAGCAAAACTTTTTGAACGCTCAATTTCGAGCTTCTGGGCCAAAATATAGCCGCACTTTACTTTAACACTAAAAGGGTAGCCGAGACCGCCTTACGCGCATCGTGATTTTGACAAACTTCGGGTTGATTTCCCGGAACTAGGGGGATATTTCCAGTCCCGGGGACTCTAAACTAACTCCTGCTTGTCTTGGTTTGGAGTGAAATGGAAACAGCAAAACTTTTTGACCGCTGACTTTCCAGCTTCTGGGCCCAAAAGTTTAGCCCCACTTCATTTTAAGATATAAAGAGGAGCCGAGGCCGCCTTACGCGCATCGTAATTTTGACTAGCTTAAGCTCGATTTTCGGAAACTTGGGGGATATTTTCCAGTCCCGGGGACTCTAAACTAACTCCTGATGGCCTTGCTTTGCAGTGAAACTGACACCGGAAAACTTTTTTAACGGTCTTGTGCGAGCTTCTGGGCCAAAATATAGCCACACTTCACTTTAAGACTGAAAGAGTAGCCGAGACCGCCTTATGCGAATCCTGATTTTGACAAACTACGCCTCGATTTCCCGGAACTTGGGGCATATTTTCCAGACCCGGGAACTTTAAACTAACTCCTGATTGCCCTTGTTTGCAGTAAAATGGAGAAGGAAAACTTTTTCAACGCTCACTTTAAAGCTTCTGGGCCAACACATAGCCCCACTTCACTTAAACGATTTAAAGAGTAGCCGAGACCGTCTTAAGCGCATCGTGATTTTGACCAAGTTCGGCTCCATTTCCCGGAACTGGGGGGATATTTTCCAGTCCCGGGGACTCTAAACTAACTCCTGATTGCCTTGGTTGGCCGAGCAATGGACACAGGAAAACATTTTGAACGCTCATTTTCGAGCTTGTGGGCCGAAATATAGCCCCACCTCACTTTAAGACTGAAACAGTAGCCGAGACCGCCTTGCGCGCAACGTGATTTTGACCAACTTCCGCTTGATTTCGCGGAACTTGGGGGATATTTTACAGTCCCGGGGACTCTAACGTATTTCCTCTTGGCCTTGGTTTGCAGTGAAATGGACAAAGGAAAACTTTTTGAACGCTCACTTTGGAGCCTTTGGGCCGAAATATAGCCCATTTCATTTTAAGGCTGAAAGAGTAGACGAGACCGCCTTACGCGCATCGTGATTTTGAGCCTCTATGGCTCGATTTCCCGGAACCTGGGGGATAGTTTCCAGCTTTGGGAGCTCAAAACTAACTCCTGATTGCCTTAGTTTTCAGTGAAATCGACACAGATTAAATTAGCGCACGCTCGGTGCCGAGCTTCTAGGTCGAAATATAGCCCCACTTCATTTTAAGACTGAAAAAATAGACGAAACGGCCTTACGCGCATCGTGATTTTGAGCAACTTTGGCTCAATTTGCCGGAACTTGTGGGATATTTTTCAGTCCCAGGGACTGTAAACTAACTTCCGATCGCCTTGGTTTGCATTGAAATGGACAGAGCAAAACATTTTAGACGCTCACCTTCAAGCTTCTGAGCCGAATATAGCCCCACTTCACTTTAAGCCTGAAAGAGTAGCCGAGACCGTCTTACGCGCATCGTGATTTTGACCAACTTTGGCTTGATTTTCCGGAACTTGGGGGATATTTTCCAGTCCCGGGGACTCTAAACTAACTTCTGTCGGCCTTGCTTTGCAGTGAAATGGACACAGCAAAACTTTTTGAACGCTCACTTTGGAGCTTCTGGGCCGAAATATAACCCCACTTCACTTTAAGCCTTAAAGAGTTGCCGAGACTGCCTTACAGACATCGTGATTTTGACCAAGTTCAGCTCGATTTCCCGGAACTTGGGGAATATTTTCCAGTCCGGGGGACTTTGAAATAACTCCTGATGGCGTTTTTTTGCAGTTAAATGCACGAAGCGTAACTTTTTAAACGGTCACTTTCGAGCTCCTGGGCTGAAATATAGCCCTACTTCACTTTAAGACTGCAACAATAGCCGACCCGAGTTTCGCGAATCGTGATTTTGACCAACTTCGGATCGATATCCCGGAACTTGGGGGATATTTTCCAGTCCTGGAAACCCTAAACTAACTCCTGATCACCTTGATTTGAAGTGAACTTGACAAGGGAAAACTTTTTGAACGATCACTTTCGAGCTCCTGGGGAGAAATATAGCCCCACTTCACTTTAAGACTGAAAGATTAGCCAAGACCGCCTTACGCCCATATTGATTTTGACAAACTTAGGCTGAATTTTCCGGAATTTGGGATATCTTTGCTACTCCCTGGGTCTCTATACTAACTCCTGATGGCCTTGGTTTGCAGTGAAATTGACAGGAAAACTTTTTAAACACTCAGTTTCGAGCTTCTGGGGCGAAATATTGCCGCACTTCACTTTAATACTGAAAGAGTAGCCAAGACCGCGTACGCGCGTCGTGATTTTGACCAACTTCGGCTAAATTTCCCGGAACTTGGGGGATATTTTCCATTCCCGGGGACTCTAAACTGACCCCCGACGTCCTTGGTCTGCAGTAAACTGGACACAGCAAGGCTTTTTGAACGCTCATTTTCGAGCTTCTGGGACGAGATATAGCCCCACTTTACTTTAAGACTAAAAGAGTAGCCGAGCCCGCCTTACGCGCTTCGTAATTTTGACCAACTTCGGCTCGGTTTCCCGGAACTTGGGGAATATTTTTTAGTCCCGCGGACTCTACAGTAACTGCTGATGGCTTTGGTTCGCATTGAAATGGACACAGCAAAACTTTTTGAACGTTCACTTTCGAGCTTCTTGGCCCAAATATAGCCCCACTTCACTTAAAAACTGAAAGAGTAAGCGAGAGCGCCTTACGCGCATCCTGATTTTGACCAACTTCGGCTCGATTTCCCGCAACTTGGGGGATAGTTTTTTAGTCCCGGGGACTCTAAACTAACTCCAGATGGCCTTGGTTTGCATTGAAATGGAAATAGGAAAACATTTTGAACGCTCACCTTCGAGCTTCTGGGCCCAAATATAGCCCCACTTCACTTTAAGACGTTAAGAGTAGCCGAGATCGCCTTACGCGCATCGTGATTTTGATCAGCTTAGGCTCGATTTCCCGGAACTTGGGGGATATTTTCAAATCCGGCGGACTCTAAACTAACACCTAATTACCTTGCTTTGCAGTGAATTGGGCACAGCGTAACTTTTTCAACGCTCACTTTCGACCTTCTTTGCCGAAATATAGCCACACTTCACTTTAAGACTGAAAGAGTAGCCGAGACCGCCTTACGCGCATCGTGATTTTGATCAACTTCGGATCGATTTCTAGGAACTTGGGGGGTATTTTCCAGTCCCGAAGACTCTAAACTAACCCGTGATCGCCTTGGTTTGTATTGAAATGGACAGAGGAAAACATTTTGAACGCTCACCTTCGAGCTTTTGGGTCGAAATATAGCCCCACTCTACTTTAAGATTGAAAGAGTAGCCGAGTCCGTCTTACGCGCATCGTGAGTTTGACAAACTTTGCCTCGATTTCCCGGAACTTAGGGGATATATTCAAGTCTCGGGGACTCTAAACTATCTCCTGATTGCCTTTCGAGCTTGTGGGCTGAAATACAGCCACACTTCACTTTAAGACTGAAACAGTAGTCGAGACCGCGTTACGCGCATCGTGATTTTGATCAGCTTCTGCTCGATTTCCCGGAACTTGGGCAATATTTTCCAGTCCCGGGGACTCTAAACTAACTCCTGATGGCCATGGTTTGCAGTGAAATTTACACAGTACAAGTTTTTGAACGCACACTTTCGAGGTTCTGGACCGAAATAGAGCCCCACTTCACTTGAAGACTGAAAGAGTAGCCGAGACCGACTTACGCGAATCCTGATTTTGAGGATTCTAACCTAGTTCCTGATGGCCTTGATTTGCAGTAAAATGGACACAGCAATTTTTTTTGAACGCTCACTTTGAACCTTCTGGGCCGAAGTAGAGCCTCACTTCACTTTAAGACTGAACGAATAGCCGAGACGGCCTTACGCGTATTTTCATTTTGACAACCTTTGTCCCCATTTTCCCGCACTTACAGGATATTTTCCAGTTCCTGGGACTCTAACCTAACTTCTGTTTGCCTTTGTTTGCAGTGAAATTGACACAGGAAGACCTTTTGAACGGTCACTTTCGAGCTTCTGGGCAGAAATATAGCCCCACTTCACTTTAAGACTGAAAGATTAGCCGAGACCGCTTTACGCACATGGTGATTTTGACCAACTTCGGCTAAATTTCCCGGAATTTGGGGGATATTTTCTACCCCTGGAAACTCTAAATTAACTCCTGATGGCCTTCGTTTGCAGTGAAATAGACACAGCAAAACTTTTTAAACACTCACTTTAGAGCTTCTGGGCCGAAATATTGCCCCACTTCACTTTAAGACTGAAAGAGTAGCCGAGACCGCCTTACGGGCATGGTGATTTTAACCAACCTCGGCTCGATTGCCAGGAAGTTGGGGGATATTTTCTACTCCTGGAAACTCTAAATTAACTCCTGATGGCCTTCGTTTGCAGTGAAATAGACAGAGCAAAACTTTTTAAACGCTCACTTTCAAGCTCTTGGGCAGCAATGTAGCCCCACTTCACTTCAAGACTGAAAGAGTAGCCGAGACCGCCTTACGCGCATCGTGATTTTGATCAACTTCGGCTCGATTTTCCGGAAATTGGGGGATATTTTCCAGTGCCGGAATCTGTAAACTAAACCCTGATGTCTTTATTTTTTGCTGAAATGGACACAGGTTAAAGAAGTGCAAGCTAGGTGTCGAGCTTCTAGGCTGAAATATAGCCCCACTTCATTTTAAGACTAAAAGAGTAGCCGAGACCGCCTTACGCGAATGGTGATTTTTGAGCATCTTTGGCTGGATTTGCGGGGACTAGGGGGATATCTTTCAGTCCCGGGGACTCTAAACTAACTCCTGATTGCCGTATTATTAAGTGAAAAGGACAGAGGTAAACGAAGCGGACGCTAAGTGTGGAGCTTCTAGGCCGAAATATAGTCCCACTTTAATTTAAAACGGTAAGAGTACCATAAACTCTTACGCACATCGTGATTTTCAGCAACTTTGGTTGATTTGCCGGATTTGGGTTGATATTTTACAGTCCCGGGGACTCTAAACTAACTTCTGATGGCCTTAATTTTTACTAAAATGGACACAGATAAAAGGAGCGCTCGCTCGGTGTCGAGCTTCTAGGCCGAAATATAGCCCCACTTCACTTTAAGACGGAAAGAGTAGCAAAGAACGCCTTCCGCGCATCGTGATTTTCACCAACTTCGGCTCGATTTGCCGCAACTTCGAGGACATTTTCCAGTCCCGGGATTTCTAAACTAACTCCTCATTGTCGTGGTTTGCAGTGAAGTGGACTTAGCAGAACTTTTTAAACGGTCACTTGTGAGTTTCTGGAACAAAATATAGCCCAACTTTACTTTACGACTGATAGAGTAGCCGAGACCGGCTTACGCACATGGTGATTTTGACAAAATTTGGCTCGATTTCCCGGAACTTGGGGGATATATTCCAGTCCCGGGGACTCTAAACTAACTCCTAATGGCCTGGGTTTGCAGTGAAATGGACACAGGAAAACTTTTTGAACGCTTCCTTTCGAGCTTCTGGGCCGAAACATAGCCCCACTTCACTTTAAGAGTTAAAGAGTAGCCGACACCGCCTTACGCGCATCGTGATTTTGACCATCTTCGGCTTGATTTCGCGGGACTTGGGGGATATTTTCTAGTCCCGGGGATTCTAAACTAAGTCCGGATGGCCTTGTTTTGGAGTGAAATTGAAACAGCCAAACTTTTTGAAAGCAAAGTTTCGAGCTTCTAGGCCCAAATATAGGCCCACTTCACTTGAAGGGTGAAGGATGAGCCGAGTCCGCCTTACGCGCATCGTGATTTTGACCAACTTCGGCTCGATTTGCCGGAAATTAGGGAATATTTTCCAGTTCTGTGGACTCTAAACTTATTCCTGATGGCCTTGGTTTGCAGTGAAATGGACACAGCAAAACTTTTTGAACGCTTATCTTCGAGCTTCTGGCCTAAAATATAGCCCAACTTCACTTTAAGACTGAAAGAATAGCTGAGACCGCCTTGCGCGCATCGTGATATTGACCAACTTCGGCTCGATTTCCCGGAGTTGGGGGGATATTTTCCAGTCCCTGAGACTCTAAACTAACTCCTGATCGTCTTGGTTTGCATTGAAATGGACACAGCCAAACTTTTTGAACGCTCACCTTCGAGCTTCTGGGCCCGAAATGTAGCCCACTTCACTTTAAGACTGAAAGAGTAGCCGAAACCGTCTAGCGCGAATCGTGATTTTGAACAACTTCGGGTCGATTTCCCGGAGCTTGGCGGATATATTCGAGTCCCGCGAGCTCTAAATTAACTCCTTATCGCCTTGGTTTTCGGAGAAATGGACAGAGCAGAACTTTTTTAACACACCTTCTAGCTTGTGGGCTTAAATAGAAGCCCACTTCACTTTAACCCTGAAATAGTAGCCGAGACCGCTTTACGAGCATCGTGATTTTGACCAAGTTCAGCTCGATTTCCCGGAACTTGGGGGATATTTTCCAGTCCGGGGGACTCTAAACTAACTCCTGATGGCCTTGGTTTGCAGTGAAATACACAGAGCATAACTTTTTTAACGATCACTTTGCAGCTTCTGGGCCGAAATATAGCCCCACTTCACTTTAAGACTGAAAGAGTAGCGGAGACCGCCCTACAGGCATCGTGATTTTGACCAACTTCAGCTCCATTTCCCGGAACTTGGCGGATAATTTCCAGTCCAAGGGACTTTAAACTAACTCCTGATGGCCTTTGTTTGCAGTTAAATGCACAAAGCGTAACTTTTTAAACGGTCGCTTTCGAGCTTCTGGGCCGAAATATAGCCCCACTTCACTTTAAGACTGAAACAATAGCCGAGATCGCGTTTCGCGCATCGTGATTTTGACCAACTTCGGATCGATATCCCGGAACTTGGGGGATATTTTCCAGTCCTGGGGACTCTAAACTAAATCCTGATCGCCTTGCTTTGCATTGAAACTGACAGAGCAAAACGTTGTGAAGACTCACCTTCGAGCTTCTGGGCCGAAATATAGCCCCACTTCTTTTTTAGAGTAAGAGTAGCCGAGTCTGTCTTACGCAAATCGTGATTTTGACTAACTTCGGCTCGATTTCCCGGAACCTGGGGGATATATTACAGTCCCGGGAACACTAAACTAACTCCTGATGGCCTCGGTTTCCAGTGAAATGGACACAGCAAATTTTTTTGAACCCTTACTTTGGAGCTTCTGGGCCGAAATAGAGCCCCACTTTATTTTAACACTAAAAGAGTAGCCGAGACGGCCTTACGCGCTTATTTATTTTGCCAAACTTTGTCTCGATTTTTCGGCACTTACGGGATATTTTCCAGTCCCTGGGACTCTAAACTAACTCTTAATGGCTTTGCTTCGAAGTGAAATTGACACAGGAAAACTTTTTGAACGCTCACTTTCGAGCTTCTGGGGCGAAATATAGCCCCACTTCACTTTAAGACTGTAAGATTAGCCAAGAGCGCCTTACGCCCATGGTGATTTTGACAAACTTCGCCTAATTTGCCGGAATTTGGGGGATATTTTCCACTCCCTGAGTCTCTAAACTAACTCCTGATGGCCTTGGTTTGCAGTGAAATTGACACAGCAAAACTATTTAAACACTCAGTTTGGAGCTTCTAGGCCGAAATATTGCCCCATTTAACTTAAAAACTGAAAGAGTAGCTGAGACCGCCGTACGCGCGTCGTGATTTTGACAAGCTTTGGCTAAATTTCCCGGAACTTGGGGGATATTTTCCATTCCCGGGGACTCTAAACTGGCCCCCCGACGTCCTTCGTCTGCTGTAAAATGGACACAGCAAAACTTTTTGAACGCTCACTTTCGAGCTTCTGGGCCGAAATATAGCTCCACTTTACTTTAAGATTGAAAGAGTAGCCGAGACCGGCTTACGCGCATCGTAATTTTGACCAACTTCGGCTCGATTTCCCGGAACTTGGGTTATATTTTACAGTCCCGCGGACTCCAAAGTAACTCCTGATGGCCTTGCTTTGGAGTGAAATGGACACAGCAAAACTTTCTGAACGCTCACTTTCAAGCTTCTGGGCGGAAATATTGCCCCAGTTCACTTTAAGAATGAAAGAGTAGCCGAGACCGCCTTACGCTTATCGTGATTGTGACCAACTTTGGCTCGATTTCCCGGGAAAAGGGGGATATTTTGCGGTACCGGGGACTCTAAAGTAACTCCTGATTGCCTTGGTTTGCATTGAAATGGAGAGAGCAAAACTCTTTGAACGCTCCCCTTCGAGCTTCTGAGCCGAAATATAGCCCCACTTCACTTTAAGACTGAAAGAGTAGCCGAGACCGTCTTACGCGCATCGTGGTTTTGACCAACTTCGGCTAGATTTCCCGAGACTTCGGGGATATATTCCAGTCCCAAGGACTCTAAAATAATTCCTGATGGCCTTGGTTTGCAGTGAAATGGACACAGCTAAGTTTTTTGAACGCATACTTTCGAAATTCCTGGGAGAAATATAGCTCCACTTCACTTTAAAACTGAAAGAGTAGCCGAGACCGCCTTAGGCGGATCGTGATTTTGACCAAATTCGGCTCGAGTTTCCGGAACTTGAGGGATATTTTTTTGTCCCCGGGACTCTAAACTAACTCACGATGGTCTTGGTTTTCAGTTAAATTGAGAGAGCAAAACCTTTTAAACGCTCACTTTCGAGCTTCTGGACCGAAATATAGCCCTACTTCACTTTAAGACTGAAAGAGTAGCCGAGACCGCCTTACGCGCATCGTGATTTTGACCAACTCCGCCTCGATTTCGCGGAACTTGGGGGATATTTTCCAGTTCAGGGGACTCTAAACTAACTCCTGATGGCTTTGATCTGCAGTGAAATGGACACAGGATAACTTTTTGAAAGCTCACTTTCGAGCGTCTGGGCCGAAGCATAGCCCTACTTCACTTTAAGACTGAAAGAGTAGCTGAGATTGCCTTACGCGCATCGTGATTTTGGGTTACTTCGGCTCGATTTCCCGGAGCTTGGGAAATAATTCCCAGTCCCGGGCACTCTAAACTAATTCCTGATGGCCTTGGTTTTCAGTGAAATGGACACAGCCAAACTTTTTGAACGTTCACTTTCGAGCTTCTGGGCCGAAATATAGCCCCACTTCACTTTAAGACTGAAAGAGTAGCCGAGACCGCCTTACGCGCATGGTAAATTTGTCCAACTTCGGCTTGATTTCTCCGGGTTTGAGAGATATTTTGCAGTCCCGGAAGCTCTAAACTAACTCCTGATTGCCTTGGTTTTCAGTGAAATGGACACAGGTAAAAGGAGCGCACGCTAGGTTTCCAGGTTGTAGGCCGAAATCTAGCCCCACTTTATTTTAAGACTGAAAGGGTAGACGAAACCGCCTTAAGCGCATCGAAATTTTTAGCCACTATGGCTCGATCTGCTAAAACTTGGGCGATATTTTCCAGTCCCGGGGACTCTAAGCTAACTCCTGATAACCTTAGTTTTCAGTAAAATGGTCACAGGTAACAGGAGCGCACGCTCCCTGTCGAGCTTCTAGGTCGAAATAAAGCCCCACTTCATTTTAAGACTGAAAGAGTAAACGAAACTGCCGTACGCTTATCGTAATTTTAAGAAACTATGGCTCAATTTGCCGAAACTTGGAGGATAGTTTCCAGTCTCGAGGACTCTAAACTATCTCCTGATGGACTTAGTTCTTAGTGAAAAAGACACAGGCAAAAGGAGCGCACGCTCGGTGTTGAGCTTGTCGGCCGAAATATAGCCCCACTTCATTTTAAGACTGAAAGAGTAGCCGAGACCGCCTTACGCGCATCGTGATTTTCAGCAACTTTGGCTCGATTTGCCAGAATTTGGGAAATATTTTCCAGTCCCAAGGACTCTAAACTAACACCTGATCGCCTAAGATGTCAGTGAAATGGACACAGGTAACATTAGCGCACGCCCGGTCTCGAGCTTCTAAGTCGAAATATAGCCCCCCTTAATTTTAAGACTGAAAGAGTAGCCGGGACCGCCTTACGCGCATCGTGATTTTGGGCCACTTTTGCTCGATTTCCCGGAAGTTGCCCAATAATTGAAAGTCCCGGGGACGCTAAACTAACTCCCGATGACCTTGGTTTCCAATTTAATGAACACAGCAAAACATTCTGAACGCTCACCTTCGAGCTTCAGGGCCGAAATATAGCCCTACTTAAATTTAAGACTGAAAGAATAGCCGAGAGCCCGTTACGCGCATGGTGATTTTGATCAACTTCGGCGCGATTTCCTGGAACTTGGAGAATATTTTCCACTTCCGGGGACTCTGGTTTCCAGTGAAAGGGACAGAGCAAAACTTTTTGAACGCGCACTTTCGAGCTTCTTGGCCGAACTATAGCCCAACTTCACTTTAAGACTGAAAGACTAACCGAGAGCGCCTTACGCGCATCGTGACTTTGACCAACTTCGGCTCGATCTGGCGGAACTTGGGAAATATTTTCTAGTCCCAAGGGCTCTAAACTAACTCCTGATGGCCTTGCTTTGCAGTGAAATGGACACAGCAAAACTTTTCGAATGCGCACTTTCGAGCCTCTAAGCCCAAATATAGCGCAACTTCACTTTAAGACTGAAAGCGTAGCCGGGACCGCCTTGCGCGCATCGTGATTTTGACCAACTTGGGCTCGATTTCCCGTAACTGGGGGGATATTTTCTAGTTCCGCGTACTGTAAACTAACGCCTGATGGCCTTGGTTTGCAGTGAAATGGACACAGCAAAACTTTTTGAACGCTCACTTTCGAGCTTGTGGGCTGAAATACAGCCACACTTCACTTTAAGACTGAAACAGTAGCCGAGACCGCGTTACGCGCATCGTGATTTTGATCAGCTTCTGCTCGATTTCCCGGAACTTGGGCAATATTTTCCAGTCCCGGGGACTCTAAACTAACTCCTGATGGCCATGGTTTGCAGTGAAATTTACACAGTACAAGTTTTTGAACGCACACTTTCGAGGTTCTGGACCGAAATAGAGCCCCACTTCACTTGAAGACTGAAAGAGTAGCCGAGACCGATTTACGCGCATCCTGATTTTGAGGACTCTAAACTAATTCCTGATGGCGTTGGTTTGCAGCAAAATGGACACAGCAAAACTTTTTGAACGCTCAATTTCGAGCTTCTGGGCCAAAATATAACCCCACTTTACTTTAACACTAAAAGGGTAGCCGAGACCGCCTTACGCGCATTGTGATTTTGACAAACTTCGGGTTGATTTCCCGGAACTTGGGAGATATTTTCCAGTCCCGGGGACTCTAAACTAACTGCTGCTTGTCTTGGTTTGGAGTGAAATGGAAACAGCAAAACTTTTTGAACGCTGACATTCCAGCTTCTGGGCCCAAAAGTTTAGCCCCACTTCATTTTAAGATATAAAGAGTAGCCGAGGCCGCCTTACGCGCATCGTAATTTTGACTAACTGAAGCTCGATTTTCGGAAACTTGGGGGATATTTTCCAGTCCCGGGGACTCTAAACTAACTCCTGCTTCTCTTGGTTTGGAGTGAAATGGAAACAGCAAAACTTTTTGAACGCTGACTTTCCAGCTTCTGGGCCCAAAAGTTTAGCCCCACTTCACTTTAAGACTGAAAGAGTAGCCGAGACCGCCTTATGCCAATCGTGATTTTGACAAACTACGCCTCGATTTCCCGGAGCTTGGGGGATATTTTCCAGACCCGGGAACTTTAAACTAACTCCTGATTGCCTTGGTTTGCAGTAAAATGGAAACGGCAAAACTTTTTCAACGCTCACTTTAAAGCTTCTGGGCCAACACATAGCCCCACTTCACTTTAAGACTTAAAGAGTAGCCGAGACCGTCTTAAGCGCATCGTGATTTTGACCAAGTTCGGCTCCATTTCCCGGAACTGGGGGGATATTTTCCAGTCCCAAGGACTCTAAACTAACTCCTGATTGCCTTGGTTGGCCGAGCAATGGACACAGGAAAACTTTTTGAACGCTCACTTTCGAGCTGCTGGGTCGAAATATAGCCCCACTTCACTTTAAGCCTGAAAGAGTAGCCCAGACCGTCTTACGCACATCGTGATTTTGACCAACTTTGGCTTGATTTTCCGGAACTTGGGGGATATTTTCCAGTCCCGGGGACTCTAAACTAACTCCTGATGGCCTTGGTTTGCAGTGAAATGGACACAGCAAAACTTTTTGAGCGCTCACTTTGGACCTTCTGGGCCGAAATATAACCCCACTTCACTTTAAGACTTAAAGAGTTGCCGAGACCGCTTTACGCGCATCGTGATTTTGACCATCTTCGGCTTGATTTCCCAAGACTTGGCGGATATGTTCTAGTCCCGGGGACTATAAACTAAGTCCTGATGACCTTGTTTTGCAGTGAAATTGAAACAGGAAAAGTTTTTGAAAGCAGAGTTTCGAGCTTCTGGGCCGAAATATAGCCCCACTTCACTTGAGGAGTGAAAGATGAGCCGAGTCCGCCTTACGCGCATCGTGATTTTGACCACCTTCGGCTCGATTTGCCGGAACTTAGGGAATATTTTCCAGTTCTGTGGACTCTAAACTTATTGCTGATGGCCTTGGTTTGCAATGAAATGGACACAGCAAAACTTTTTGAACGCTCATCTTCGAGCTTCTGCGCAAAACTATAGCCCCACTTCACTTCAAGACTGAAAGAATAGTCGAGACCGCTTTAGAGACATCGTGATTTTGACCAAGTTCAGCTCGATATCCCGGAACTTGGGGGATGTTTTCCAGTCCTGGGGACCCTAAACTAACTCCTGATCACCTTGGTTTGAAGTGAACTTGACAAGGGAAAACTTTTTGAACGCTCACGTTCGAGCTTGTGGGGAGAAATATAGCCCCAATTCACTTTAAGACTGAAGGATTAGCCAAGACCGTCTTACGCCTATGGTGATTTTGACAAACTTAGGGTAAATTTCCCGGAATTTGGGGGATATTTTCCACTCCCTGGGTCTCTATACTAACTCCTGATGGCCTTCGTTTGCAGTGAAATAGACACAGCAAAACTTTTTAAACACTCAGTTTCGAGCTTCTGGGGCGCAATATTGCCCCACTTCACTTTAAGACTGAAAGAGTAGCCGAGACCGCGTACGCGCATCGTGATTTTGACCAACTTTGGCTAAATTTCCCGGAACTTGGGGGATATTTTCCATTCCCGGGCACTCTAAACTGACTCCCGACGTCCTTGGTGTGCAGTAAACTGGACACAGCAAGGCTTTTTAAACGCTCACTTTCGAGGTTCTGGGCCGAAATATAGCTCCACTTTACTTTAAGACTAAAAGAGTAGCCGAGCCCGCCTTACGCGCTTCGTGATTTTGACCCACTTCGGATCGATTTCTAGGAACTTGGGGGGTATTTTCCAGTCCCGAGGACTCTAAACTAACCCCTGATCGCCTTGGTTTGTATTGAAATGGACAGAGGAAAACATTTTGAACGCTCACTTTCGAGCTTCTGGGCCGAAATATAGCCCCACTCTACTTTAAGATTGAAAGAGTAGCCGAGTCCGTCCTACGCGCATCGTGAGTTTGACAATCTTTGGCTCGATTTCCCGGAACTTAGGGGATATATTCAAGTCTCGAGGACTCTAAACTATCTCCTTATGGCCTTGATTTGCAGTGAAATTGACGCAGCAAATTTTTTTGAACCCTCACTTTGGAGCTTCTGGGCCGAAGTAGAGCCTCACTTCACTTTAAGACTGAACGAATAGCCGAGACGGCCTTACGCGTATTTTCATTTTGACAACCTTTGTCCCCACTTTCCCGCACTTACAGGATATTTTCCAGTCCCTGGGACTCTAACCTAACTTCTGCTTGCCTTTGTTTGCAGTGAAATTGACATGAAGACCTTTTGAACGGTCACTTTCGAGCTTCTGGGCAGAAATATAGCCCCACTTCACTTTAAGACTGAAAGATTAGCCGAGACGGCCTTACGCACGTGGTGATTTTGACCAACTTCGGCTAAATTTCCCGGAATTTGGGGGATATTTCCCACTCCCTGGGTCTCTAAACTAATTCCTGATGGCTTTGGTTTGCAGTGAAATTGACACAGCAAAACCTTTTTAAACACTCACTTTAGAGCTTCTGAGCCGAAATATTGCCCCACTTCACTTTAAGACTGAAAGAGTAGCCGAGACCGCTTTACGGGCATGGTGATTTTAACCAACCTCGGCTCGGTTGCCAGGAAGTTGGGGGATATTTTCTACTCCTGGAAACTCTAAATTAACTCCTGATGGCCTTCGTTTGCAGTGAAATAGACAGAGCAAAACTTTTTAAACGCTCACTTTCAAGCTCTTGGGCAGCAATGTAGCCCCACTTCACTTCAAGACTGAAAGAGTAGCCGAGACCGCCTTACGCGCATCGTGATTTTGATCAACTTCGGCTCGATTTTCCGGAAATTGGGGGATATTTTCCAGTGCCGGAATCTGTAAACTAAACCCTGATGTCTTTATTTTTTGCTGAAATGGACACAGGTTAAAGAAGCGCAAGCTAGGTGTCGAGCTTCTAGGCCGAAATATAGCCCCACTTCATTTTAAGACTAAAAGAGTAGCCGAGACCGCCTTACGCGAATGGTGATTTTTGAGCATCTTTGGCTGGATTTGCGGGGACTAGGGGGATATCTTTCAGTCCCGGGGACTCTAAACTAACTCCTGATTGCCGTATTATTAAGTGAAAAGGACAGAGGTAAACGAAGCGGACGCTAGGTGTGGAGCTTCTAGGCCGAAATATAGTCCCACTTTAATTTAAAACGGTAAGAGTACCATAAACTCTTACGCACATCGTGATTTTCAGCAACTTTGGTTGATTTGCCGGATTTGGGTTGATATTTTACAGTCCCGGGGACTCTAAACTAACTTCTGATGGCCTTAATTTTTACTAAAATGGACACAGATAAAAGGAGCGCTCGCTCGGTGTCGAGCTTCTAGGCCGAAATATAGCCCCACTTCACTTTAAGACGGAAAGAGAGCGTTGAAAAAGTTTTGCCGTTTCCATTTTACTGCAAACCAAGGCAATCAGGAGTAAGTTTAAAGTTCCCGAGTCTGGAAAATATCCCCCAAGTTCCGGGAAATCGAGGCGTAGTTTGTCAAAATCAGGATTCGCATAAGGCGGTCTCGGCTACTCTTTCAGTCTTAAAGTGAAGTGTGGCTATATTTTGGCCCAGAAGCTCGCACAAGAGCGTTAAAAAAGTTTTCCTGTGTCCATTTCACTGCAAAGCAAGGCCATCAGGAGTTAGTTTAGAGTCCCCGGGACTGGAAAATATCCCCCAAGTTTCCGAAAATCGAGCTTCAGTTAGTCAAAATTACGATGCGCGTAAGGCGGCCTCGGCTACTCTTTATATCTTAAAATGAAGTGGCACTAAACTTTTGGGCCCAGAAGCTGGAAAGTCAGCGTTCAAAAAGTTTCGCTGTTTCCATTTCACTCCAAACCAAGAGAAGCAGGAGTTAGTTTAGAGTCCCCGGGACTGGAAAATATGCCCCAAGTTCCGAGAAATCGATCCGAAAATGATCAAAATCACGATGGGCGTAAGGCGATCTCGGCTACTCTTTCAGTCTTAAAGTGAAGTGGGGCTATATTTCGGCCCACAAGCTCCAAACTGGGCGTTCAAAGAGTTATGCTGTGCGCATTTCAGTGCAAACCAAGGCCATCCGGAGTTAGTTTAGAGTCCCCCGGACTGGAAAATATCCCAAAAGTTGCGTGAAATCGAGCAGAACTTGGTCTAAGTGACGATGCGCGTGAGGCGGTCTCGGCTACTATATCAGTGTGAAAGTGAGGTGGGATTCTATTTCGGCCCAGAAGCTACAAAGAGAGTGTTCAAAAAGCTTTCCTTTGTCCATTTCACTGAAAACCAAGGCCATCAGGAGTTAGTTTAGAGCCCGCAGAAATGGAATATATCCCCCAAGTTCCGGGAAACCGACCCGAAGTTGGTCAAAATCACGATTTGCGCAAGACGGTGTCGGCGACCCTTTCAGTCTTAAAGTAAAGTGGGGCTATATTTCGGTCCAGAAGCTCGAGAGTGAGCGTTCAAAAACTTTCGCTGTGTCTATTTCACTGAAAACCAAGACAATCTGGAGTTAGTTTAGAGTCCCCGGGACTGGAAAATATCCCCCAAGTTCCGGCAAATCGAGCCGAAGTTGGTCAAAATCACGGTGCGCTTAAGGCGGTGTCGGCTACTCCTTCAGTCTTAAAGTGAGGTGGGGCTCTTTTTCGGCCCACAAGCTCAAAGCTCAAAAAAAATTGCTGTATCCATTTCAATGCAAACCAAGGCCATCAGGTGTTACTTAGCAGTCCTCGGCACTGGAAAATATCCCCCAAGTTCCGGTAAATCGAGCCGAAGTTGGTCAAAATCACGATGTGCGTAAGGTGGTCTCGGCTACTCTTTCAGTCTTAAAGTGAACTGGGGCAATATTTCGGCCCAGAAGCTCGAAAGTGAGTGTTTAAAAAGTTTTGCTCTGTCACTTTCAGTGCAAAGCAAGGCCATCAGAAGTTAGTTTAGAGTCCCCGGGACTGGAAACTATCCCCCAAGTTCCGGGAAATCAGCCCGAAGTTTGTCAAAATCACGATGCGCGTAAGGCGGTCTCGGCTACTCTTTCAGTGTTAAAGTAATTGGGGGGCTATATTTTGGCCCAGAAGCTCGAAATTGAGCGTTCAAAAAGTTTTGCTGGGTCCATTTTACTGCAAACCCAGGTCATCAGGAATTAGTTTAGAGTCCTCAGAACTGGAATATATCCCCTTAGTTCCGCCAAATTGAGCCGAAGTTGCTCAAAATCACGATGCAGGTAAGGCGGTCTCGGCTACTCTTTCAGTCTTCAAGTGAAGTGGGGTTCTATTTCGGTCCACAAGCTCGAAAGTATGCGTTCAAAAACTTTTTCTGTTTTCGTTTCACTGCAAACCAAGACCAGCACGAGTTAGTTTAGAGTCCCCGTGACTGGAAAATATTTCGCAAGTTCCGGGAAATCGAGCAGAAGTTGATCAAAATCACGATGCCAGAAACGTGGTCTCGGCTACTGTTTCAGTCTTAAAGTGAAGTATGGCTATATTTCGGCCCACAAGCTCGAAAGTGAGCATTCAAAAAGCTTTGCTGTGTCCATTTCACTGCAAAACAAGGCCATCGGCACCTAGTTTAGCGTCCAAGGGACTGGAAACTATCCCCCAAGTTCCGGGAAATCCACCCGAAGTTTGTCAAAATCACTATGCGCGTAAGGCGGTCTCGGCTACTTTTTCAGTATTAAAGTAAACTGGGCTATATTTCGGCCCAGAAGCTTGAAGGTGAGCGTTCAAACAGTTTTGCTGTCTCCATTTCACTGCAAACCAAGGCCATCAAGAGTTAGTTTAGAGTCCCTGGGACTGGAAAGTATCCCTCAAGTTCCGGAATATCGACCCGCAGTTGGTCAAAATCACGATGCGCGCACGCCGGTCTCGGCTACTCTTTAAGTCGTAAGTGATGTGGGACTATATTTCGGCCTAGAAGCTCGAAAGTGTGCCTTCAAAAACTTGTGCTGTGTGAATTTCACTGCAAACCATGGCCATCAGGAGTTAGTTTAGAGTCCCTGGGACTGGAAAATATTCGCCAAGTTCCAGGAAAGCGAGCAGAAGTTGATCAAAATCACGATGCGCGTAACGCGGTCTCGGCTACTGTTTCAGTCTTAAAGTGAAGTGTGGCTATATTTAGGCCCACAAGCTCGAAAGTGAGCGTTCAAAAAGTTTTGCTGTGTCCATTTCACTGCAAACCAAGGCCATCAGGAGTTAGTATAGAGTCCCTGGGACTGGAAAATATTCTCCAAGTTCCAGGAAATGGCGCCGAAGTTGATGAAAATTACGATGCGCGTAACGGGCTCTCGGCTATTCTTTCAGTCTTAAATTTAAGTAGGGCTATATTTCGGCCCTGAAGCTCGAAGGTGAGCGTTCAGAATGTTTTGCTCTGTTCATTAAACTGCAAACCAAGGTCATCGGGAGTTAGTTTAGCGTCCCCGGGACTTTAAATTATTGGGCAACTTCCGGGAAATCGAGCAAAAGTGGCCCAAAATCACGATGCGCGTAAGGCGGTCTCGGCTACTCTTTCAGTCTTAAAATTAAGGGGGGCTATATTTCGACCTAGAAGCTCGAGACCGGGCGTGCGCTAATGTTACCTATGTCCATTTCACTGACATCTTAGGCGATCAGGAGTTAGTTTAGAGTCCTTGGGACTGGAAAATATTTCCCAAAGTTCTGGCAGATCGAGCCAAAGTTGCTGAAAATCACGATGCGCGTAAGGCGGTCTCGGGTACTCTTTCAGTCTTAAAATGAAGTGGGGCTATATTTCGGCCGACAAGCTCAACACCGAGCGTGCGCTCCTTTTGCCTGTGTACATATCACTGAAAACTAAGTTCATCAGGAGTTAGCATAGAGTCCTCGGGACTGGAAAATATTCCCCGAATTCCGGCAAATCGAGCCAAAGATGCTCAAAATCACGATGCGCGTAAGGCGGTCTCGGCTACTCGTTTACTCCGAAAATGAAGTGGGGCTATATTTCGGTTCTACAAGCTCGACACCGAGCGTGCTCTCCTTTTACCTGTGTCCATTTCACTAAGAACTAAGTCTATCAGGAGATAGTTTAGAATCCTCGAGACTGGAAGCTATCATCCAAGTTTCGGCAAATTGAGCCATACTTTCTTAAAATTAGGATAAGCGTACGGCAGTTTCGTTTACTCTTTCAGTCTTAAAATGAACTGGGGCTACATTTCGGCCTAGAAGCTCGATACCGAGCGTGCGCTCCTGTTACCTGTGACCATTTTACTGAAAACTAAGGCCATCAAGAGTTAGGGTAGAGTGGCCGGGACTGGAAAATATCCCCCAAGTTTTGGCAGATCGAGCCATAGTGGCTAAAAATTTCGATGCGCTTAAGGCGGTTTCGTGTACACTTTCAGTCTTAAAATAAAGTGGGGCTATAGTTCGGCGTAGAACCTGGAAACCTAGCGTGCGCCCCTTTTACCTGTGTCCATTTCACTAAAAACCAAGGCATTCAGGAGTTAGTTTAGAGCTTCCGGGACTGGAAAATATCCCCCAAGTCCCAGGAAATCAAGCCGAAGTTCGACAAAATTACCATGCGCGTAAGGCGGTCCCGGCTACTCTTTCAGTCTTAAAGTGAAGTGGGGCTATAGTTCGGCCCAGAAGCTCGAAAGTGAACGTTCAAAAAGTTGGGCTGTGTCCATTTCACTGCAAACCAAGGCAATCAGGAGTTAGTTTAGAGTCCCCGGTAGCGGAAAATATCCCCCATTTCCCGGGAAATCGAGCCAAAGTTGGTCAAAATCACGATGCGCGTAAGGCGGTCCCGGTTACTCTTTCTTTCTTAAAGTGAACTGGGGCAATATTTCCGCTCAGAAGCTGGAAAGTGAGCGTTCAAAAAGTTGTGCTGTGTCCATTTCACTCCAGAGCAAGGCCATCAAAAGTTACTTTAGAGTCTGCGGGACTGGAAAATATCCCCCAAGTTCCGGGAAATCGAGCCGAAGTTGGTCAAAATTAGGATGCGCGTAAGGCGGTCTCGGCTACTCTTTCAGTCTTAAAGTGAAGTAGGGCTATATTTCGGCCGAGAAGCTCGAAAGTGAGCGTTCAAAAAAATGTGCTGTGTCCATTTCACTGCAGACCAAGGCCATCAGCAGTTAGTTTAGAGTCCCCGGGACTGGAATATATCCCCGAAATTCCGGGAAATCGAACGGAAGTTGGTCGAAATGACGATGCGCGTAAGACGGTCTCGGCTACTCTTTCATTCTTAAAGTGAACTGGGGCTATATTTCGGCCCAGAAGCTAGAAAGTGAAAGTTCAAAAAGTTTTGCTGTGTCCATTTCACCGTAAACCAAGCCACATCAGGAGATTGTTAACAGTGTCCGGGACATCAAAATATTCCCCAAGTCCCGGGAAATCGAGCCGAAGTTTGTCAAAATCACGATGCGAGTAAAGCAGTCTCGGCTACTCTTTTAGTCTTAAAGTGACGTGGCTGTATATTTCGGCCCAGAAGCTCGAAAGTGAGCGTTCAAAAAGTTTTGCTCTCTCAATTTAACTGAAAACCAAGGCCATCATGAGTTAGTTTAGAGTCCACGGGACTGGAAAATATCCCTTAAGTTCTGGCAACTCAAGCCGAAGTTGGTCAAAGTTACGATGCGTCTAAGGCGGTCTCGGCTACTATTTGAGTCTTAAAGTGAAGTGGGGCTCTATTTCGGCCCAGAATTTCGAAAGTAAGCGTTCAAAAAAATTTGCTGTGTCCATTTCACCGGAGACCAAGGCCATCAGGGGTTAGTTTAGAGTCCTTGGGACTTGCATATATACCCGAAGTTTCGGGAAATCGAGCCGAAGTTGGTCAAAATCACGATGCGCGTAAGACGGTGTCGGCTACTCTTTCAGTCTTAAACTGAAGTGGGGCTATATTTCGGCTCAGAAGCCCGAAGGGGAGCGTTGAAAAAGTTTTGCTCTCTCCATTTCAATGCAAACCAAGGCAATCAGGAGTTACTTTAGAGTCCCCGGTACCGGAAAATATTCCCCATTTCCCGGCAAATCGAGCCAAAGTTGGTGAAAATGACGATGCGCGTAAGGCGGTGTCGGCTATTCTTTCATTCTTAAAGTGAACTGGGGCTATATTTCGGCCCAGAAGCTAGAAACTGAAAGTTCAAAAAGTTTTGCTGTGTCCATTTCACCGCGAACCAAGCCACATCAGGAGATAGTTTACAGTGTCCGGGACATCAAAATATCCCCCAAGTTGCGGGAAATCGAGCCGAACTTTGTCAAAATCACGATGCGCGTAAAGCAGTTTCGGCTACTCTTTTAGTCTTAAAGTGACGTGGCTGTATATTTCGGCCCACAAGCTCGAAAGTGAGCGTTCAAAACGTTATGCTGTGCCCATTTCACTGCAAAGCAAGGCCCTCAGGAAGTAGTTTAATGTGCCCGGAACTGGAAAATATCCCCCAAGTTCCGCGAAATCGAGACGAAGTTGGTCAAAATAACGATTCGCGTAAGGCGGTCTCGGCTACTCTTTCAGTCTTAAAGTGAAGTAGGGCTATATTTCGGTCCAGAAGCTCCAAAGTGAGCGTTCAAAAAGTTTTCCTCTCTGAATTTCACTGAAAACCAAGGCCATCATGAGTTAGTTTAGAGTGCCTGGGACTACAATATATTTCCCATGTTCCGGAAAATGGAGAAGACGTTGGTCAAAATCACGATGCGCGCAAGACGGTCTTGGCTAGTCTTTCAGTCTTAAAGTGAAGTGGGGCTATATTTCGGCCTAGAAGCTCAAAAGTGAGCTTCAAAAAGTTTTGCTGTATTCATGTCAATGCAAACGAAGGCCATCAGGGGTTACTTCAGAGTCTTCGGGACTGGAAAATATCCCCCAAGTTCAGGGAAATTTAGCCGAAGTTGGTGAAAATCACGGTGCGCGTTAGGCGGTCTCGCTTACTGTTTCAGTCTTGAAGTGAAGTGAGGCTTTATTCCTGCCCAGGAGCTTGAAAGTGAGCGTTCAAAAAGCTTCCCTGTGTTTATTTCACTGCAAATCAAAGCCATCAGGAGCTAGTTTAGAGTCCCTGGGACTGGAAAATATCCCCCAACTTCCGGGAAATCGAGCCGAAGTTGGTCAAAATCGCGATTTGCGTAAGGTAGTCTCGGCTACTCTTTCACTCTTTAAGTGAAGTGGGGCTATATTTCGGGCCAGAAGCCCGAAAGTGAGCGTTAAAAAAGTTTTGCTGTGTTCATTTCACTGCAAACCAAGGCCATCAGGAGTTAGTTTAAAGTCCCGGGGAGGAAAATATGCCCCAACGTCCGGGAAATTGAGCCGAGGTTGGTCAAAATCACGATCCCCCTAAAGTGGTGTCGGCTACTCTTTCTGTCTTAAAGTGAAGTAAGGCTATATTTCGGGCCAGAAGCCCGAAAGTGAGCGTTCAAAAAGTTTTGCTGTGTCCATTTCACTGGAAACCAAGGCCATCAGGGGTTAGTTTAGAGTCCCCGAGACTGAAAAATATTGTCCAAGTTCCGGAATATTGACCCGAAGTTGGTCAAAATCACGATGCGCGCACGCCGGTCTCGGCTACTCTTTAAGTCGTAAGTGATGTGGGACTATATTTCCGCCTAGAAGCTCAAAAGGGTGCATTCAAAAACTTGTGCTGTGTGAATTTCACTGCAAACCATGGCCATCAGGAGTTAGTTTAGAGTCCCCGGGACTGGAAAATATTCCCCAAGTTCCAGGAAGCGAGCAGAAGTTGATCAAAATCACGATGCGCGTAACGCGGTCTCGGCTACTGTTTCAGTCTTAAAGTGAAGTGTGGCTATATTTAGGCCCACAAGCTCGAACGTGAGCGTTCAAAAAGTTTTGCTGTGTCCATTTCACTGCAAACCAAGGGCATCAGGAATTAGTATAGAGTCCCCGGGACTGGAAAATATTCTCCAAGTCCCAGGAAATCGCGCCGAAGTTGATGAAAATTACGATGCGCGTAACGGGCTCTCGGCTATTCTTTCAGTCTTAAATTTAAGTAGGGCTATATTGCGGCCCTGAAGCTCGAAGGTGAGCGTTCAGAATGTTTTGCTGTGTTCATTAAACTGCAAACCAAGGTCATCGGGAGTTAGTTTAGCGTCCCCGGGACTTTAAATTATTCGCCAACTTGCGGGAAATCGAGCAAAAGTGGCCCAAAATCACGATGCGCGTAAGGCGGTCTCGGCTACTCTTTCAGTCTTAAAATTAAGGGGGGCTATATTTCGACCTAGAAGCTCGAGACCGGGCGTGCGCTAATTTTACCTGTGTCCATTTCACTGACATCTTAGGCGATCAGGAGTTAGTTTAGAGTCCTTGGGACTGGAAAATATTTCCCAAAGTTCTGGCAGATCGAGCCAAAGTTGCTGAAAATCACGATGCGCGTAAGGCGGTCTCGGGTACTCTTTCAGTCTTAAGGTAATGTGGGCTTAGATTTAACTCCAGAAGCTGGAAAGTAAGGGTTCAAAAATTTTTCTCTCTATTTCACTCACATCTTAGACAATCAGGAGTGAGGTTAGAGACTTTGGAACTGGAAAATATCTCACAAGTTTCGCCAGATCGAGCCGAAGATCCTCAAAATCACAATGCGCGTAAGGCGCTCCCGCCTACTCTTTCAGTCTTAAAAAGAAGTAGGGCTATATTTCGGCCAGCAAGCTCGAAAGTGCGCGTTCAAAAAGTGTTCCTGTGTCTATTTCACTGGAAACCAAGGCCATCAGGAGTTAGTTTAGAGTCCCCGGGACTGGAAAATATCCCCCTATTTGCGGGAAATCCAGCCGAAGTATCCCAAAATCACGATGCGCGTAAGGCGGTCTCGGCTACTCTTTCAGTCTTAAAGTTAAGTGGGGCTATATTTCGACCCATAAGCTCGAAAGTGAGCGTTCAAAAAGTTTTGCTGTGTTCATTTAACTGCAAACTAAGGCCATCGGAAGTTAGTTAAGCTTCCCCGGGAATTGAAAATATTCGCCACCTTCCGGGAAAACGAGCCGAAGTTGGTCAAAATTACGATGCGCGAGAGGCGGTCTCAGCTACTCTTTCAGTCTTAAAGTGAAGTAGGGCTATATTTCGGCCGAGAAGCTCGAAAGCGAGCGTTCAAAAAAATGTGCTGCGTCCATTTCACTGCAAACCAAGGCCATCAGGAGTAAGTTTAGAGTCCCCGGGACTGGAATATATCCCCGAAGTTCCGGGAAATCGAACGGAAGTTGGTCAAAATCAAGATGCCCGTAAGACGGTCTCGGCTACTCTTTTAGTCTTAAAGTAAAGTGGGGCTATATTTCGGCCCAGAAGCTCGAAAGTGACCCTTTAAAAAGTTACTTTTTCTGCATTTAACTGCAAACCAAGGCCATCAGGAGTTAGTTTAAAGTCCCCCGGACTGGAAAATATCCCCCAAGTTCCGGGAAATCGAGCTGAACTTGGTCAAAATCACGATGCTCGTAAGGCGGTCTCGGCTACTATTTCAGTCTTAACGTGAAATACGGTTGTATTTCGGCCCAGAAGCTCGAAACTGAGCGTTCAGAAAGTTTTCCTGCGTCCATTTCACTGCAAACCAAGGCCATCACGAGTTGGTTTAGAGTCCCCGGGACTTGAAAATATAGCCAAAATTCTAGAAAATCGAGCGGAAGTTGCTCAAAATCACGATGCGCGTAAGGCGGTCTCGCCTACTCTTTCGGTCTTAAAGTGAAGTGGGGCTATATTTCATCCCAGAAGCTCGAAAGTGAGTGTTCAAAAAGTTTTGCTCTCTCAATTTCACTGAAAATCAAGGCCATCATGAGTTAGTCCACGGGACTGGAAAATATCCCTTAAGTTCTGGCAACTCAAGCCGAAGTTGGTCAAAATCACGATGCGCCTAAGGCGGCCTCGGCTACTCTTTCAGTCTTAAAGTGAAGTGGGGCTCTATTTCGGTCCAGAAGCTCCAAAGTGAGCGCCGAAAAAAATTTTGCTGTGTCCATTTCACTGCAGACCAAGGCCATCAGGGGTTAGTTTAGGGTCCTTGGGACTTGAATATATCCACCAAGTTTCGGGAAATCGAGCCGAAGTTGGTCAAAATCACGATGCGCGTAAGACGGTGTCGGCTACTCTTTCAGTCTTAAACTGAAGTGGGGCTATATTTTGGCTCAGAAGCTCGAACGGGAGCGTTGAAAAAGTTTTGCTCTCTCCATTTCAATGCAAACCAAGGCATTCAGGAGTTACTTTAGAGTCCCCGGTACCGTAAAATATTCCCCATTTCCCGGCAAATGGAGCCAATTTTGGTGAAAATCACGATGCGCGTAAGGCGGTCTCGGCTATTCTTTATTTCTTTAAAGTGAACTCGGGCTATATTTGGGCCCAGAAGCTCGAAAGTGAAAGTTCAAAAAGTTTTGCTGTGTCCATTTCACCGCGAACATAAGCCACATCAGGAGATAGTTTACAGTGTCCGGGACATCAAAATATCCCCCAAGTTCCGGGAAATCGAGCCGAAGTTTGTAAAAATCACGATGCGCGTAAAGTAGTCTCGGCTACTCTTTTAGTCTTAAAGTGACGTGGCTGTATATTTCGGCCCAGAAGCTCGAAAGTGAGCGTTCAAAACGTTATGCTGTGCCCATTTCACTGCAAAGCAAGGCCCTCAGGAAGTACTTTACAGTGCCCGGAACTGGAAAATTTCCCCCAAGTTCCGCGAAATCGAGACGAAGTTGGTCAAAATAACGATTCGCGTAAGGCGGTCTCGGCTACTCTTTCAGTCTTAAAGTGAGGTATGGCTATATTTCGGTCCAGAAGCTCGAAAGTGAGCGTTCCAAAAGTTTTCCTCTCTCAATTTCACTGACAACCAAGGCCATCATGAGTTAGTTTAGAGTCCCCGGGACTGGAAAATATATTTCAAGTTCTGGCAACTCAAGCCGAAGGTGGTCAAAATCACGATGCGCATAAGGCGGCCTCGGCTACTCTTTCAGTCTTAAAGTGAAGTGGGGCTCTATTTCGGCCCAGAAGCTCCAAAGTGAGCGCTGCAAAAAATTTGCTGTGTCCATTTCACTGCAAACCAAGGCCATCAGGAGTTAGTTTAGAGTTCCCGGGACTGCAATATATTTCCCAAGTTCCGGAAAATGGAGAAGACGTTGGTCAAAATCACGATGCGCGCAAGACGGTCTTGGCTAGTCTTTCATTCTTAAAGTGAAGTGGGGCTATATTTCGGCCCAGAAGCTCAAAAGTGAGCTTCCAAAAGTTTTGCTGTATCCTTTCAATGCAAAGGAAGGCCATCAGGGGCTATTTAAGAGTCTTCGGGACTGGAAAATATCCCCCAAGTTCAGGGAAATTTAGCCGAAGTTGGTGAAAATCACGGTGCGCGTTAGGCGGTCTCGCTTACTGTTTCAGTCTTAAAGTGCTGAGGCTTTATTCCTGCCCAAGAGCTTGAAAGTGAGTGTTCAAAAAGTTTCCCTGTGTTTATTTCACTGCGAACCAAAGCCATCAGGAGCTAGTTTAGAGTCCCCGGGACTGGAAAATATCCCCCAACTTCCGGGAAATCGAGCCGAAGTTGGTCAAAATCACGATTTGCGTAAGGTAGTCTCGGCTACTCTTTCAGTCTTAAAGTGAACTGGGGCTATATTTCGGGCCAGAAGCCCGAAAGTGAGCGTTCAAAAAGTTTTGCTGTGTTCATTTCACTAGAAACCAAGGCCATCAGGAGTTAGTTTAGCGTCCCAGGGACAAGAAAATATGCCCCAACGTCCGGGAAATTGAGCCGAGGTTGGTCAAAATCACGATGCCCCTAAAGTGGTCTCGGCTACTCTTTCTGTCTTAAAGTGAAGTGGGGCTATATTTCGGGCCAGAAGCCCGAAATTGAGTGTTCAAAAAGTTTTGCTGTGTCCATTTCACTGCAAACCAAGGGAATCAGGTGTTAGTTTAGAGACCCCGGGACTGGAAAATATTCCCCAAGTTCCGGGAAAACGAGCCGAAGTTGATCAAAATCACGATGCGCGAAATGCGGTCTCGGCTACTGTTTCAGTCTTAAAGTAAAGTGTGGCTATATTTCGGCCCACAAGCTGGAAAGTGAGCGTTCAAAAAGTTTTGCTGTGTCCATTTCACTGCAAACCAAGGATATCAGGTGTTAGTTTAGAGACCCCGGGACTGGAAAATATTCCCCAAGTTCCGGGAAAACGAGCCGAAGTTGATCAAAATCACGATGCGCGAAATGCGGTCTCGGCTACTGTTTCAGTCTTAAAGTAAAGTGTGGCTATATTTCGGCCCACAAGCTGGAAAGTGAGCGTTCAAAAAGTTGTGCTGTGTCCATTTCACTCCAGAGCAAGGCCATCAGGAGTTACTTTAGAGTCAGCAGGACTGGAAAATATCCCCAAGTTCCGGGAAATCGAGCCGAAGTTGGTCAAAATTACGATGGGCGTAAGGCGGTCTCGGCTATTCTTTCACTCTTAAAGTCAAGTGGAGCTATATTTCGGCCCAGAAGCTCAAAAGTGAGCGCTCAAAAAGTTTTGCTGTGTCCATTTTACTGCAGACGAAGGACGTCGGGGGTCAGTTTAGAGTCCCCAGGACTAGAAAATATCCCCCAAATTCCGGGAAATTTAACCGAAGTTGGTCAAGGTCACGACGCGCGTACGGCGGTCTCGGCTACTCTTTGAGTCTTAAAATGAAGTGGGGCAATATTTCGGCCCAGAAGCTCGAAACTGAGTGTTTAAAAAGTTTTGCTGTGTCCATTTCACTGCAAAACAAGGCCATCACGACTTAGTTTAGCGTCCAAGGGACTGGAAATATCCCCCAAGTTACGGAAATCCCTCCGAAGTTAGTCAAAATCACGATGCGCTTAAGGGGGTCTCGGCTACTCTTTCAGTCTTAAGGTAAAGTGGGCTTAGATTTAACTCCAGAAGCTCGAAAGTAAGGGTTCAAAAATTTTTTGTCTCTATTTCACTCACATCTTAGACAATCAGGAGTGAGTTTAGAGACTTTGGAACTGGAAAATATCTCCCAAGTTTCGCCAGATCCAGCCGAAGATCCTCAAAAACACAATGCGCGTAAGGCGCTCCCGCCTACTCTTTCAGTCTTAAAAAGAAGTAGGGCTATATTTCGGCCAGCAAGCTCGAAAGTGCGCGTTCAGAAAGTGTTCCTGTGTCCATTTCACTGGAAACCAAGGCCATCGGGAGTTAGTTTAGGGTCTCCGGAACTGGAAAATATCCCCCTATTTGCGGGAAATCGAGCCGAAGTATCTCAAAATCACGATGCGCGTAAGGCGGTCTCGGCTACTCTTTCAGTCTTAAAGTTAAGTGGGGCTATATTTCGACCCATAAGCTCGAAAGTGAGCGTTCAAAAAGTTTTGCTGTGTCCATTTAACTGCAAACTAAGGCCATTGCAAGTTAGTTTAGCTTCCCCGTGAATTAAAAATATTCGCCAACTTCCGGGAAATCGAGCCGAAGTTGGTCAAAATTACGATGCGCGTAAGGCGGTCTCGCCTACTCTTTCAGTCATAGTGAAGTAGGGCTATATTTCGGCCGAAAAGCTCGAAAGTGAGCGTTCAAAAAAATGTGCTGTGTCCATTTCACTGCAAACCAAGGCCATCAGCAGTTAGTTTAGAGTCCCCGGGACTGGAATATATTCCCGAAGTTCCGAGAAATCGAACGGAAGTTGGTCAAAATCACGATGCGCGTAAGACGGTCTCGGCTACTCTTTCAGTCTTAAAGTAAAGTGGGGGTATATTTCGGCCCAGAAGCTCGAAAGTGACCCTTTAAAAAGTTACACTTTCTGTATTTAACTGCAAACCAAGGACACCATTAGTTAGTTTAAAGTCCTCCGGACTGGAAAATATCCCCCAAGTTTCGGGAAATCGAGCTGAACTTGGTCAAAATCACAATGCTCGTAAGGCGGTCTCGGCTACTATTTCAGTCTTAAAGTGAAATACGGTTGTATTTCGGCCCAGAAGCTCGAAACTGAGCGTTCAAAAAGTTTTCCTGCGTCCATTTCACTGCAAACCAAGGCCATCAGGAGTTAGTTTAGAGTCCCCAGGACTTGAAAATATCGCCAAAATTCTAGAAAATCGAGCGGAAGTTGCTCAAAATCACGATGCGCGTAAGGCGGTCTCGCCTACTCTTTCCGTCTTAAATTGAAGTGGGGCTATATTTCTTCCCAGAAGCTCGAAAATAAGCCTTCAAAAAGTGTTACTGTGTTGATTTCACTGCAAACCAAGGCTATCAGGAGTTAGTTTAGAGTCGCTGGGACTGCAATATACTTCCCAAGTTCCGGAAAATGGAGAAGACGTTGGTCAAAATCACGATGCGCGTAAGATGGTCTCTGTTAGTCTTTCAGTCTTAAAGTGAAGTGGGGCTATATTTCGGCCCAGAAGCTCAAAAGTGAGCTTCAAAAAGTTTTGCTGTATCCATTTCAATGCAAACCAAGGCCATCAGCGGTTACTTAAGAGTCTTCGGGACTGGAAAATATCCCCCAAGTTTAGGGAAATTTAGCCGAAATTGGTCAAAATCACGGTGCGCGTTAGGCGGTCTCGCTTACTGTTTCAATCTTGAAGTGAAGTGAGGCTTTATTCCTGCCCAGGAGCTTGAAAGTGAGCGTTCAAAAAGTTTCCCTGTGTTTATTTCACTGCAAACCAAAGCCATCAGGAGCTAGTTTAGAGTCCCCGGGAGTGGAAAATATCCCCCAACTTCCGGGAAATCGAGCCGAAGTTGGTCAAAATCACGATTTGGGTAAGGTAGTCTCGGCTACTCTTTCAGTCTTAAAGTGAACTGGGGCTATATTTCGGGCCAGAAGCCCGAAAGTGAGCGTTCAAAAAGTTTTGCTGTGTTCTTTGACTGAAAAACAAGGCCATCAGGAGTTAGTTTAGCGTCCCTGGGACTGGAAAATATCCCCCAAGTTCCGGTAAATCGAGCCGAAGTTGGTCAAAATCACGATGTGCGTAAGGTGGTCTCGGCTACTCTTTCAGTCTGAAAGTGAAGTGGAGCAATATTTCGGCCCAGAAGCTCGAAAGTGAGTGTTTCAAAAGTTTTGCTCTGTCACTTTCAGTGCAAACCAAGGCCATCAGAAGTTAGTTTAGAGTCCCCGGGACTGGAGAATATCCCCCAAGTCCCGGGAAATCGAGCCGAAGTTGATCAAATTCATGATGCGCGTAACGTGTTCTCGGGTACTGTGTCAGTCCTAAAGTGAAGTGTGGCTATATTTCGGCCCACAAGCTGGAAAGTGAGCGTTCAAAAAGTTTTGCTGTGTTCATTTCACTAGAAACCAAGGCCATCAGGAGTTAGTTTAGCGTCCCAGGGACAAGAAAATATGCCCCAACGTCCGGGAAATTGAGCCGAGGTTGGTCAAAATCACGATGCCCCTAAAGTGGTCTCGGCTACTCTTTCTGTCTTAAAGTGAAGTGGGGCTATATTTCGGGCCAGAAGCCCGAAATTGAGTGTTCAAAAAGTTTTGCTGTGTCCATTTCACTGCAAACCAAGGATATCAGGTGTTAGTTTAGAGACCCCGGGACTGGAAAATATTCCCCAAGTTCCGGGAAAACGAGCCGAAGTTGATCAAAATCACGATGCGCGAAATGCGGTCTCGGCTACTGTTTCAGTCTTAAAGTAAAGTGTGGCTATATTTCGGCCCACAAGCTGGAAAGTGAGCGTTCAAAAAGTTGTGCTGTGTCCATTTCACTCCAGAGCAAGGCCATCAGGAGTTACTTTAGAGTCAGCAGGACTGGAAAATATCCCCAAGTTCCGGGAAATCGAGCCGAAGTTGGTCAAAATTACGATGGGCGTAAGGCGGTCTCGGCTATTCTTTCACTCTTAAAGTCAAGTGGAGCTATATTTCGGCCCAGAAGCTCAAAAGTGAGCGCTCAAAAAGTTTTGCTGTGTCCATTTTACTGCAGACGAAGGACGTCGGGGGTCAGTTTAGAGTCCCCAGGACTAGAAAATATCCCCCAAATTCCGGGAAATTTAACCGAAGTTGGTCAAGGTCACGACGCGCGTACGGCGGTCTCGGCTACTCTTTGAGTCTTAAAATGAAGTGGGGCAATATTTCGGCCCAGAAGCTCGAAACTGAGTGTTTAAAAAGTTTTGCTGTGTCCATTTCACTGCAAAACAAGGCCATCACGACTTAGTTTAGCGTCCAAGGGACTGGAAATATCCCCCAAGTTACGGAAATCCCTCCGAAGTTAGTCAAAATCACGATGCGCTTAAGGGGGTCTCGGCTACTCTTTCAGTCTTAAGGTAAAGTGGGCTTAGATTTAACTCCAGAAGCTCGAAAGTAAGGGTTCAAAAATTTTTTGTCTCTATTTCACTCACATCTTAGACAATCAGGAGTGAGTTTAGAGACTTTGGAACTGGAAAATATCTCCCAAGTTTCGCCAGATCCAGCCGAAGATCCTCAAAAACACAATGCGCGTAAGGCGCTCCCGCCTACTCTTTCAGTCTTAAAAAGAAGTAGGGCTATATTTCGGCCAGCAAGCTCGAAAGTGCGCGTTCAGAAAGTGTTCCTGTGTCCATTTCACTGGAAACCAAGGCCATCGGGAGTTAGTTTAGGGTCTCCGGAACTGGAAAATATCCCCCTATTTGCGGGAAATCGAGCCGAAGTATCTCAAAATCACGATGCGCGTAAGGCGGTCTCGGCTACTCTTTCAGTCTTAAAGTTAAGTGGGGCTATATTTCGACCCATAAGATCGAAAGTGAGCGTTCAAAAAGTTTTGCTGTGTCCATTTAACTGCAAACTAAGGCCATTGCAAGTTAGTTTAGCTTCCCCGTGAATTAAAAATATTCGCCAACTTCCGGGAAATCGAGCCGAAGTTGGTCAAAATTACGATGCGCGTAAGGCGGTCTCGCCTACTCTTTCAGTCATAGTGAAGTAGGGCTATATTTCGGCCGAAAAGCTCGAAAGTGAGCGTTCAAAAAAATGTGCTGTGTCCATTTCACTGCAAACCAAGGCCATCAGCAGTTAGTTTAGAGTCCCCGGGACTGGAATATATTTCCGAAGTTCCGAGAAATCGAACGGAAGTTGGTCAAAATCACGATGCGCGTAAGACGGTCTCGGCTACTCTTTCAGTCTTAAAGTAAAGTGGGGGTATATTTCGGCCCAGAAGCTCGAAAGTGACCCTTTAAAAAGTTACACTTTCTGTATTTAACTGCAAACCAAGGACACCATTAGTTAGTTTAAAGTCCTCCGGACTGGAAAATATCCCCCAAGTTTCGGGAAATCGAGCTGAACTTGGTCAAAATCACAATGCTCGTAAGGCGGTCTCGGCTACTATTTCAGTCTTAAAGTGAAATACGGTTGTATTTCGGCCCAGAAGCTCGAAACTGAGCGTTCAAAAAGTTTTCCTGCGTCCATTTCACTGCAAACCAAGGCCATCAGGAGTTAGTTTAGAGTCCCCAGGACTTGAAAATATCGCCAAAATTCTAGAAAATCGAGCGGAAGTTGCTCAAAATCACGATGCGCGTAAGGCGGTCTCGCCTACTCTTTCCGTCTTAAATTGAAGTGGGGCTATATTTCTTCCCAGAAGCTCGAAAATAAGCCTTCAAAAAGTGTTACTGTGTTGATTTCACTGCAAACCAAGGCTATCAGGAGTTAGTTTAGAGTCGCTGGGACTGCAATATACTTCCCAAGTTCCGGAAAATGGAGAAGACGTTGGTCAAAATCACGATGCGCGTAAGATGGTCTCTGTTAGTCTTTCAGTCTTAAAGTGAAGTGGGGCTATATTTCGGCCCAGAAGCTCAAAAGTGAGCTTCAAAAAGTTTTGCTGTATCCATTTCAATGCAAACCAAGGCCATCAGCGGTTACTTAAGAGTCTTCGGGACTGGAAAATATCCCCCAAGTTTAGGGAAATTTAGCCGAAATTGGTCAAAATCACGGTGCGCGTTAGGCGGTCTCGCTTACTGTTTCAATCTTGAAGTGAAGTGAGGCTTTATTCCTGCCCAGGAGCTTGAAAGTGAGCGTTCAAAAAGTTTCCCTGTGTTTATTTCACTGCAAACCAAAGCCATCAGGAGCTAGTTTAGAGTCCCCGGGAGTGGAAAATATCCCCCAACTTCCGGGAAATCGAGCCGAAGTTGGTCAAAATCACGATTTGGGTAAGGTAGTCTCGGCTACTCTTTAAGTCTTAAAGTGAACTGGGGCTATATTTCGGGCCAGAAGCCCGAAAGTGAGCGTTCAAAAAGTTTTGCTGTGTTCTTTGACTGAAAAACAAGGCCATCAGGAGTTAGTTTAGCGTCCCTGGGACTGGAAAATATCCCCCAAGTTCCGGTAAATCGAGCCGAAGTTGGTCAAAATCACGATGTGCGTAAGGTGGTCTCGGCTACTCTTTCAGTCTGAAAGTGAAGTGGAGCAATATTTCGGCCCAGAAGCTCGAAAGTGAGTGTTTCAAAAGTTTTGCTCTGTCACTTTCAGTGCAAACCAAGGCCATCAGAAGTTAGTTTAGAGTCCCCGGGACTGGAGAATATCCCCCAAGTCCCGGGAAATCGAGCCGAAGTTGATCAAATTCATGATGCGCGTAACGTGTTCTCGGGTACTGTGTCAGTCCTAAAGTGAAGTGTGGCTATATTTCGGCCCACAAGCTGGAAAGTGAGCGTTCAAAAAGTTTTGCTGTGTTCATTTCACTAGAAACCAAGGCCATCAGGAGTTAGTTTAGCGTCCCAGGGACAAGAAAATATGCCCCAACGTCCGGGAAATTGAGCCGAGGTTGGTCAAAATCACGATGCCCCTAAAGTGGTCTCGGCTACTCTTTCTGTCTTAAAGTGAAGTGGGGCTATATTTCGGGCCAGAAGCCCGAAATTGAGTGTTCAAAAAGTTTTGCTGTGTCCATTTCACTGCAAACCAAGGATATCAGGTGTTAGTTTAGAGACCCCGGGACTGGAAAATATTCCCCAAGTTCCGGGAAAACGAGCCGAAGTTGATCAAAATCACGATGCGCGAAATGCGGTCTCGGCTACTGTTTCAGTCTTAAAGTAAAGTGTGGCTATATTTCGGCCCACAAGCTGGAAAGTGAGCGTTCAAAAAGTTGTGCTGTGTCCATTTCACTCCAGAGCAAGGCCATCAGGAGTTACTTTAGAGTCAGCAGGACTGGAAAATATCCCCAAGTTCCGGGAAATCGAGCCGAAGTTGGTCAAAATTACGATGGGCGTAAGGCGGTCTCGGCTATTCTTTCACTCTTAAAGTCAAGTGGAGCTATATTTCGGCCCAGAAGCTCAAAAGTGAGCGCTCAAAAAGTTTTGCTGTGTCCATTTTACTGCAGACGAAGGACGTCGGGGGTCAGTTTAGAGTCCCCAGGACTAGAAAATATCCCCCAAATTCCGGGAAATTTAACCGAAGTTGGTCAAGGTCACGACGCGCGTACGGCGGTCTCGGCTACTCTTTGAGTCTTAAAATGAAGTGGGGCAATATTTCGGCCCAGAAGCTCGAAACTGAGTGTTTAAAAAGTTTTGCTGTGTCCATTTCACTGCAAAACAAGGCCATCACGACTTAGTTTAGCGTCCAAGGGACTGGAAATATCCCCCAAGTTACGGAAATCCCTCCGAAGTTAGTCAAAATCACGATGCGCTTAAGGGGGTCTCGGCTACTCTTTCAGTCTTAAGGTAAAGTGGGCTTAGATTTAACTCCAGAAGCTCGAAAGTAAGGGTTCAAAAATTTTTTGTCTCTATTTCACTCACATCTTAGACAATCAGGAGTGAGTTTAGAGACTTTGGAACTGGAAAATATCTCCCAAGTTTCGCCAGATCCAGCCGAAGATCCTCAAAAACACAATGCGCGTAAGGCGCTCCCGCCTACTCTTTCAGTCTTAAAAAGAAGTAGGGCTATATTTCGGCCAGCAAGCTCGAAAGTGCGCGTTCAGAAAGTGTTCCTGTGTCCATTTCACTGGAAACCAAGGCCATCGGGAGTTAGTTTAGGGTCTCCGGAACTGGAAAATATCCCCCTATTTGCGGGAAATCGAGCCGAAGTATCTCAAAATCACGATGCGCGTAAGGCGGTCTCGGCTACTCTTTCAGTCTTAAAGTTAAGTGGGGCTATATTTCGACCCATAAGATCGAAAGTGAGCGTTCAAAAAGTTTTGCTGTGTCCATTTAACTGCAAACTAAGGCCATTGCAAGTTAGTTTAGCTTCCCCGTGAATTAAAAATATTCGCCAACTTCCGGGAAATCGAGCCGAAGTTGGTCAAAATTACGATGCGCGTAAGGCGGTCTCGCCTACTCTTTCAGTCATAGTGAAGTAGGGCTATATTTCGGCCGAAAAGCTCGAAAGTGAGCGTTCAAAAAAATGTGCTGTGTCCATTTCACTGCAAACCAAGGCCATCAGCAGTTAGTTTAGAGTCCCCGGGACTGGAATATATTTCCGAAGTTCCGAGAAATCGAACGGAAGTTGGTCAAAATCACGATGCGCGTAAGACGGTCTCGGCTACTCTTTCAGTCTTAAAGTAAAGTGGGGGTATATTTCGGCCCAGAAGCTCGAAAGTGACCCTTTAAAAAGTTACACTTTCTGTATTTAACTGCAAACCAAGGACACCATTAGTTAGTTTAAAGTCCTCCGGACTGGAAAATATCCCCCAAGTTTCGGGAAATCGAGCTGAACTTGGTCAAAATCACAATGCTCGTAAGGCGGTCTCGGCTACTATTTCAGTCTTAAAGTGAAATACGGTTGTATTTCGGCCCAGAAGCTCGAAACTGAGCGTTCAAAAAGTTTTCCTGCGTCCATTTCACTGCAAACCAAGGCCATCAGGAGTTAGTTTAGAGTCCCCAGGACTTGAAAATATCGCCAAAATTCTAGAAAATCGAGCGGAAGTTGCTCAAAATCACGATGCGCGTAAGGCGGTCTCGCCTACTCTTTCCGTCTTAAATTGAAGTGGGGCTATATTTCTTCCCAGAAGCTCGAAAATAAGCCTTCAAAAAGTGTTACTGTGTTGATTTCACTGCAAACCAAGGCTATCAGGAGTTAGTTTAGAGTCGCTGGGACTGCAATATACTTCCCAAGTTCCGGAAAATGGAGAAGACGTTGGTCAAAATCACGATGCGCGTAAGATGGTCTCTGTTAGTCTTTCAGTCTTAAAGTGAAGTGGGGCTATATTTCGGCCCAGAAGCTCAAAAGTGAGCTTCAAAAAGTTTTGCTGTATCCATTTCAATGCAAACCAAGGCCATCAGCGGTTACTTAAGAGTCTTCGGGACTGGAAAATATCCCCCAAGTTTAGGGAAATTTAGCCGAAATTGGTCAAAATCACGGTGCGCGTTAGGCGGTCTCGCTTACTGTTTCAATCTTGAAGTGAAGTGAGGCTTTATTCCTGCCCAGGAGCTTGAAAGTGAGCGTTCAAAAAGTTTCCCTGTGTTTATTTCACTGCAAACCAAAGCCATCAGGAGCTAGTTTAGAGTCCCCGGGAGTGGAAAATATCCCCCAACTTCCGGGAAATCGAGCCGAAGTTGGTCAAAATCACGATTTGGGTAAGGTAGTCTCGGCTACTCTTTCAGTCTTAAAGTGAACTGGGGCTATATTTCGGGCCAGAAGCCCGAAAGTGAGCGTTCAAAAAGTTTTGCTGTGTTCTTTGACTGAAAAACAAGGCCATCAGGAGTTAGTTTAGCGTCCCTGGGACTGGAAAATATCCCCCAAGTTCCGGTAAATCGAGCCGAAGTTGGTCAAAATCACGATGTGCGTAAGGTGGTCTCGGCTACTCTTTCAGTCTGAAAGTGAAGTGGAGCAATATTTCGGCCCAGAAGCTCGAAAGTGAGTGTTTCAAAAGTTTTGCTCTGTCACTTTCAGTGCAAACCAAGGCCATCAGAAGTTAGTTTAGAGTCCCCGGGACTGGAGAATATCCCCCAAGTCCCGGGAAATCGAGCCGAAGTTGATCAAATTCATGATGCGCGTAACGTGTTCTCGGGTACTGTGTCAGTCCTAAAGTGAAGTGTGGCTATATTTCGGCCCACAAGCTGGAAAGTGAGCGTTCAAAAAGTTTTGCTCTGTCCATTTCACTGCAAACCAAGCCCATCAGGAGTTAGTTTAGAGTCCCCGGGACTGGAAAATATTCTCCAAGTTCCAGGAAATGGCGCCGAAGTTGATGAAAATTACGATGCGCGTAACGGACTCTCGGCGGTTCTTTCAGTCTTAAATTTAAGGAGGGCTATATTTCGGCCCTGAAGCTCGAAGGTGAGCGTTCAGAAAGTTTCGCTGTGTTCATTAAACTGCAAACCAAGGTCATCGGGAGTTAGTTTAGCGTCCCCGGGACTTTAAATTATTCGCCAACTTCCGAGAAATCGAGCAAAAGTGGCCAAAAATCACGATGCGCGTAAGGCGGTCCCGGTTACTCTTTCATTCTTAAAGTGAACTGGGGCAATATTTCCGCCCAGAAGCTGGAAAGTGAGCGTTCAAAAAGTTGTGCTGTGTCCATTTCACTCCAGAGCAAGGCCATCAGGAGTTACTTTAGAGTCCGCGGGACTGGAAAATATCCCCTAAGTTCCGGGAATTCGAGCCGAAGTTGGTCAAAATTACGATGGGCGTAAGGCGGTCTCGGCTATTCTTTCACTCTTAAAGTGAAGTGGAGCTATCTTTCGGCCCAGAAGCTCCAAAGTGAGCGTTCAAAAAGTTTTGCTGTGTCCATTTTACTGCAGACGAAGGACGTCGGGGGTTAGTTTAGAGTCCTCAGGAGTGGAAAATATCCCCCAAGTTCCGGGAAATTTAACAGAAGTTGGTCAAGGTCACGACGCGCGTACGGCGGTCTCGGCTACTCTTTGAGTCTTAAAATGAAGTGGGGCAATATTTCGGCCCAGAAGCTCGAAACTGAGTGTTTAAAAAGTTTTGCTGTGTCCATTTCACTGCAAAACAAGGCCATCACGACTTAGTTTAGCGTCCAAGGGACTGGAAATATCCCCCAAGTTACGGAAATCCCTCCGAAGTTAGTCAAAATCACGATGCGCTTAAGGGGGTCTCGGCTACTCTTTCAGTCTTAAGGTAAAGTGGGCTTAGATTTAACTCCAGAAGCTCGAAAGTAAGGGTTCAAAAATTTTTTGTCTCTATTTCACTCACATCTTAGACAATCAGGAGTGAGTTTAGAGACTTTGGAACTGGAAAATATCTCCCAAGTTTCGCCAGATCCAGCCGAAGATCCTCAAAAACACAATGCGCGTAAGGCGCTCCCGCCTACTCTTTCAGTCTTAAAAAGAAGTAGGGCTATATTTCGGCCAGCAAGCTCGAAAGTGCGCGTTCAGAAAGTGTTCCTGTGTCCATTTCACTGGAAACCAAGGCCATCGGGAGTTAGTTTAGGGTCTCCGGAACTGGAAAATATCCCCCTATTTGCGGGAAATCGAGCCGAAGTATCTCAAAATCACGATGCGCGTAAGGCGGTCTCGGCTACTCTTTCAGTCTTAAAGTTAAGTGGGGCTATATTTCGACCCATAAGATCGAAAGTGAGCGTTCAAAAAGTTTTGCTGTGTCCATTTAACTGCAAACTAAGGCCATTGCAAGTTAGTTTAGCTTCCCCGTGAATTAAAAATATTCGCCAACTTCCGGGAAATCGAGCCGAAGTTGGTCAAAATTACGATGCGCGTAAGGCGGTCTCGCCTACTCTTTCAGTCATAGTGAAGTAGGGCTATATTTCGGCCGAAAAGCTCGAAAGTGAGCGTTCAAAAAAATGTGCTGTGTCCATTTCACTGCAAACCAAGGCCATCAGCAGTTAGTTTAGAGTCCCCGGGACTGGAATATATTTCCGAAGTTCCGAGAAATCGAACGGAAGTTGGTCAAAATCACGATGCGCGTAAGACGGTCTCGGCTACTCTTTCAGTCTTAAAGTAAAGTGGGGGTATATTTCGGCCCAGAAGCTCGAAAGTGACCCTTTAAAAAGTTACACTTTCTGTATTTAACTGCAAACCAAGGACACCATTAGTTAGTTTAAAGTCCTCCGGACTGGAAAATATCCCCCAAGTTTCGGGAAATCGAGCTGAACTTGGTCAAAATCACAATGCTCGTAAGGCGGTCTCGGCTACTATTTCAGTCTTAAAGTGAAATACGGTTGTATTTCGGCCCAGAAGCTCGAAACTGAGCGTTCAAAAAGTTTTCCTGCGTCCATTTCACTGCAAACCAAGGCCATCAGGAGTTAGTTTAGAGTCCCCAGGACTTGAAAATATCGCCAAAATTCTAGAAAATCGAGCGGAAGTTGCTCAAAATCACGATGCGCGTAAGGCGGTCTCGCCTACTCTTTCCGTCTTAAATTGAAGTGGGGCTATATTTCTTCCCAGAAGCTCGAAAATAAGCCTTCAAAAAGTGTTACTGTGTTGATTTCACTGCAAACCAAGGCTATCAGGAGTTAGTTTAGAGTCGCTGGGACTGCAATATACTTCCCAAGTTCCGGAAAATGGAGAAGACGTTGGTCAAAATCACGATGCGCGTAAGATGGTCTCTGTTAGTCTTTCAGTCTTAAAGTGAAGTGGGGCTATATTTCGGCCCAGAAGCTCAAAAGTGAGCTTCAAAAAGTTTTGCTGTATCCATTTCAATGCAAACCAAGGCCATCAGCGGTTACTTAAGAGTCTTCGGGACTGGAAAATATCCCCCAAGTTTAGGGAAATTTAGCCGAAATTGGTCAAAATCACGGTGCGCGTTAGGCGGTCTCGCTTACTGTTTCAATCTTGAAGTGAAGTGAGGCTTTATTCCTGCCCAGGAGCTTGAAAGTGAGCGTTCAAAAAGTTTCCCTGTGTTTATTTCACTGCAAACCAAAGCCATCAGGAGCTAGTTTAGAGTCCCCGGGAGTGGAAAATATCCCCCAACTTCCGGGAAATCGAGCCGAAGTTGGTCAAAATCACGATTTGGGTAAGGTAGTCTCGGCTACTCTTTCAGTCTTAAAGTGAACTGGGGCTATATTTCGGGCCAGAAGCCCGAAAGTGAGCGTTCAAAAAGTTTTGCTGTGTTCTTTGACTGAAAAACAAGGCCATCAGGAGTTAGTTTAGCGTCCCTGGGACTGGAAAATATCCCCCAAGTTCCGGTAAATCGAGCCGAAGTTGGTCAAAATCACGATGTGCGTAAGGTGGTCTCGGCTACTCTTTCAGTCTGAAAGTGAAGTGGAGCAATATTTCGGCCCAGAAGCTCGAAAGTGAGTGTTTCAAAAGTTTTGCTCTGTCACTTTCAGTGCAAACCAAGGCCATCAGAAGTTAGTTTAGAGTCCCCGGGACTGGAGAATATCCCCCAAGTCCCGGGAAATCGAGCCGAAGTTGATCAAATTCATGATGCGCGTAACGTGTTCTCGGGTACTGTGTCAGTCCTAAAGTGAAGTGTGGCTATATTTCGGCCCACAAGCTGGAAAGTGAGCGTTCAAAAAGTTTTGCTCTGTCCATTTCACTGCAAACCAAGCCCATCAGGAGTTAGTTTAGAGTCCCCGGGACTGGAAAATATTCTCCAAGTTCCAGGAAATGGCGCCGAAGTTGATGAAAATTACGATGCGCGTAACGGACTCTCGGCGGTTCTTTCAGTCTTAAATTTAAGGAGGGCTATATTTCGGCCCTGAAGCTCGAAGGTGAGCGTTCAGAAAGTTTCGCTGTGTTCATTAAACTGCAAACCAAGGTCATCGGGAGTTAGTTTAGCGTCCCCGGGACTTTAAATTATTCGCCAACTTCCGAGAAATCGAGCAAAAGTGGCCAAAAATCACGATGCGCGTAAGGCGGTCCCGGTTACTCTTTCATTCTTAAAGTGAACTGGGGCAATATTTCCGCCCAGAAGCTGGAAAGTGAGCGTTCAAAAAGTTGTGCTGTGTCCATTTCACTCCAGAGCAAGGCCATCAGGAGTTACTTTAGAGTCCGCGGGACTGGAAAATATCCCCTAAGTTCCGGGAATTCGAGCCGAAGTTGGTCAAAATTACGATGGGCGTAAGGCGGTCTCGGCTATTCTTTCACTCTTAAAGTGAAGTGGAGCTATCTTTCGGCCCAGAAGCTCCAAAGTGAGCGTTCAAAAAGTTTTGCTGTGTCCATTTTACTGCAGACGAAGGACGTCGGGGGTCAGTTTAGAGTCCTCAGGAGTGGAAAATATCCCCCAAGTTCCGGGAAATTTAACAGAAGTTGGTCAAGATCACGACGCGCTACGGCGGTCTCGGCTACTCTTTCAGTCTTAAAGTGAAGTGGGGCAATATTTTGGCCCAGAAGCTCGAAACTGAGTGTTTAAAAAGTTTTGCTGTGTCCATTTCACTGCAAAACAAGGCCATCACGACTTAGTTTAGCGTCCAAGGGACTGGAAATATCCCCCAAGTTACGGGAAATCCACCCGAAGTTAGTCAAAATCACGATGCGGTTAAGGGGGTCTCGGCTACTCTTTCAGTCTTAAGGTAAAGTGGGCTTAGATTTAACTCCAGAAGCTCGAAAGTAAGGGTTCAAAAATTTTTGTCTCTATTTCACTCACATCTTAGACAATCAGGAGTGAGTTTAGAGACTTTGGGACTGGAAAATATCTCCCAAGTTTCACCAGATCGAGCCGAAGATCCTCAAAATCACAATGCGCGTAAGGCGCTCCCACCTACTCTTTCAGTCTTAAAAAGAAGTAGGGCTATATTTCGGCCAGCAAGCTCGAAAGTGCGCATTCAAAAAGTGTTCCTGTGTCCATTTCAGTGGAAACCTAGGCCATCAGGAGTTACTTTAGAGTCCCCGGGACTGGAATATATGCCCAAAGTTCCGGGAAATCGAACGTAAGTTGGTCAAAATCACGATGCGCCTAAGACGATCTCGGCTACTCTTTCAGTCTTAAAGTAAAGTGGGGCTATATTTCGGCCCAGAAGCTGGAAACTGACCCTTGAAAAAGTTACGCTTTCTGCATTTAACTGCAAACCAACGCCATCAGGGGTTAGTTTAAAGTCCCCCGGGACTGGAATATATCCCCCAAGTTCCGGGAAATCGAGCCAACGTTGGTCAAAATCACGATGCTCGTAAGGCGGTCTCGGCTACTATTTCAGTCTTAAAGTGAAATACGGTTGTATTTCGGCCCAGAAGCCCGAAACTAAGCCTTCAAAAAGTGTTACTGTGTTCATTTCACTGGAAACCAAGGGCATCAGGAGTTAATTTAGACTCCTCGGGACTGGAAAATGTCGCCCAAGTTCGGGGAAATCGAGCCGAATTTTGTCAAAGTCACGATGCGCGTAAGGCGGTCTCGGATACTCTTTCATTCTTTAAGGGAACTCGAGCTATATTTCGGCCCAGAAGCTAGAAAGTGAAAGTTCAAAAAAAGTTTTGCTGTGTCCATTTCACCGCAAACCAAGCCACATCAGCAGATTGTTTACAGTGTCCGGGACATCAAAATATCCCCCAAGTCCCGGGAAATCGAGCCGAAGTTTGTCAAAATCACGATGCGCGTAAAGCAGTCTCGGCTACTCTTTTAGTCTTAAAGTGACGTGGCTGTATATTTCGGCCCAGAAGCTCGAAAGTGAGCGTTCAAAAAGTTTTGCTCTCTCAATTTAACTGAAAACCAAGGCCATCATGAGTTAGTTTAGAGTCCACGGGACTGGAAAATATCCCTTAAGTTCTGGCAACTCAAGCCGAAGTTGGTCAAAATCACGATGCGTCTAAGGCGGTCTCGGCTACTATTTCAGTCTTGAATGAAGTAGGGCTATATTTCGGCCCAGAATTTCGAAAGTAAGCGTTCAAAAAACATTGCTGTGTCCATTTCACTGCAGAACAAGGCCATCAGGAGTTAGTTTAGAGTCCTTGGGACTTGAATATATACCCGAAGTTTCGGGAAATCGAGCCGAGGTTGGTCAAAATCACGATGCGCGTAAGACGGTGTCGGCTACTCTTTCAGTCTTAAACTGAAGTGGGGCTATATTTCGGCTCAGAAGCCCGAAGGGGAGCGTTGAAAAAGTTTTGCTCTCTCCATTTCAATGCAAACCAAGGCAATCAGGAGTTACTTTAGAGTCCCCGGTACCGGAAAATATTCCCCATTTCCCGGCAAATCGAGCCAAAGTTGGTCAAAATCACGATGCGCGTAAGGCGGTGTCGGCTATTCTTTCATTCTTAAAGTGAACTCGGGCTATATTTGGGTCCAGAAGCTCGAAAGTGAAAGTTCAAAAAGTTTTGCTGTGTCCATTTCACCGCGAACCAAGCCAAATGAGAAGATAGTTTACAGTCCTCGAAACATCAAAATATCCCCCAAGTTGCGGGAAATCGAGCCGAAGTTTGTCAAAATCACGATGCGCGTAAAGCAGTCTCGCCTACTCTTTGAGTCTTAAAGTGACGTGGCTGTATATTTCGGCCCACAAGCTCGAAAGTGAGCGTTCAAAAAGTTATGCTGTGCCCATTTCACTGCAAAGCAAGGCCTTCAGGAAGTAGTTTACAGTGCCCGGAACTGGAAAATATCCCCCAAGTTCCGCGAAATGGAGACGAAGTTGGTCAAAATAACGATTCGCGTAAGGCGGTCTCGGCTACTCTTTCAGTCTTAAAGTGAAGTAGGGCTACATTTCGGTCCAGAAGCTCGAAAGTGAGCGTTCAAAAAGTTTTCCTCTCTGAATTTCACTGAAAACAAAGGCCATCATGAGTTAGTTTAGAGTCCCCGGGACTGCAAAATATCTTTTAAGTTCTGGCAACTCAAGCCGAAGTTGGTCAAAATCACGATGCGTCTAAGGCGGTCTCGGCTACTATTTCAGTCTTGAATGAAGTAGGGCTATATTTCGGCCCAGAATTTCGAAAGTAAGCGTTCAAAAAACATTGCTGTGTCCATTTCACTGCAGAACAAGGCCATCAGGAGTTAGTTTAGAGGCCTTGGGACTTGAATATATACCCGAAGTTTCGGGAAATCGAGCCGAGGTTGGTCAAAATCACGATGCGCGTAAGACGGTGTCGGCTACTCTTTCAGTCTTAAACTGAAGTGGGGCTATATTTCGGCTCAGAAGCCCGAAGGGGAGCGTTGAAAAAGTTTTGCTCTCTCCATTTCAATGCAAACCAAGGCAATCAGGAGTTACTTTAGAGTCCCCGGTACCGGAAAATATTCCCCATTTCCCGGCAAATCGAGCCAAAGTTGGTCAAAATCACGATGCGCGTAAGGCGGTGTCGGCTATTCTTTCATTCTTAAAGTGAACTCGGGCTATATTTGGGCCCAGAAGCTCGAAAGTGAAAGTTCAAAAAGTTTTGCTGTGTCCATTTCACCGCGAACCAAGCCACATCAGAAGATAGTTTACAGTCCTCGAAACATCAAAATATCCCCCAAGTTGCGGGAAATCGAGCCGAAGTTGGTCAAAATCACGATGCCCCTAAAGTTGTGTCGGCTACTCTTTCTGTCTTAAAGTGAAGTGGGGCTATATTTCGGCCCAGAAGCCCGAAAGTGAGCGTTCAAAATGTTTTGCTGATTTCATTTCACTGCAAACCAAGGCCATCAGGGGCTAGTTGAGAGTCCTCGGGACTGAAAAATATTGCCCAAATTCCGGGGAATCGAACCGAAGTTGATCAAAATCACGATGCGCGAAATCCGGTCTTGGCTACTGTTTCAGTCTTAAATTAAAGTGTGGCTATATTTCGGCCAACAAGCTCGAAAGTGAGCGTTCAAAAAGTTTTGCTGTGTTCATTTCACTGCAAACCAAAGCTATCAAAAGTGAGTTTAGGGTCCCCGGGACTAGAAAATATTCCCCAAGTTCCGGGAAAGCGAGCCGAAGTTGATCAAAATCACGATGCGCGAAATGCGGTCTCGGCTACTGTTTCAGTCTTAAGGTAAAGTGTGGCTATATCTCAGCCCTCAAGCTCGAAAGTGAGCGTTCAAAAAGTTTTGCTCTGCCCATTTCAATGAAAAACCAGGGCCAGCTGGAGTTAGTTTAGAGTTCCTGGGACTGGAAAACATCCCCCAAATTCCGGAATATCGACCCGAAGTTTGTCAAACTCACGATGTGAGCAAGGCGGTCTCGGCTACTCTTTCAGTCTTAAGTGAAGTGGGGCTATATTTCGGCCCACAAGCTCCAAAGTGGGCGTCAAAAAGTTATCCTGTGCGCATTTCAGTGCAAACCGAGGCCACCCGGAGTTAGTTTAGAGTCCCCCGGACTGGAAAATATCCCAAAAGTTGCGTGAAATCGAGCTGAACTTGGTCTAACTGACGATGCGCGTGAGGCAGTCTCGGCTACTATTTCAGTCTGAAAGTGAAGTGGGATTCTATTTCGGCCCAGAAGCTACAAAGAGAGTGTTCAAAAAGCTTTCCTTTGTCCATTTCACTGAAAACCAAGCCCATCAGGAGTTAGTTTAGAGCCCGCGGAAATGGAATATATCCCCCAAGTTCCGGGAAACCGACCCGAAGTTGGTCAAAATAACGATTTGCGCAAGGCGGTCTCGGCTACTCTTTCAGTCTTAAAGTAAAGTGGGGCTATATTTCGGTGCAGAAGCTCGACAGTGAGCGTTCAAAAACTTTCGCTGTGTCCATTTCAATGAAAACCAAGACAATCAGGAGTTAGTTTAGAGTGCCCGGGACTGGAAAATATCCCCCAAGTTCCGGCAAATCGAGCCGAAGTTGGTCAAAATCAGGGTGCGCTTAAGGCGGTCTTGGCTACCCTTTCAGTGTTAAAGTAATGGGAGGCTAAATTTTGGCCCCGAAGCTCGAAATTGAGCGTTCAAAAAGTGTTGCTGGGTCCATTTTACTGCAAACCAAGGCCGTCAGGAATTAGTTTAGAGTCCTCAGAACTGGAATATACCCCCTTAGTTCCGGCAAATCGAGCCGAAGTTCCTGAAAATCACGATGCACGTAAGGCGGTCTCGGCTACTCTTTCAGTCGTCAAGTGACGTGGGGTTCTATTTCGATCCAGAAGCTCGGAAGTATGCGTTCAAAAACTTTTTTCTGTTTCCGTTTCACTGCAAACCAAGACCAGCACGAGTTAGTTTAGAGTCCCCGGGACTGGAAAATATTTCGCAAGTTCCGGGAAATCGAGCCGAAGTTCGTCAAAATCACGATGCGCGAAACGTGGTCTCGGCTACTGTTTCAGTCTTAAAGTGAAGTATGGCTATATTTCGGCCCAAAAGCTCCAAAGTAAGGGTTCAAAAAGCTTTGCTGTGTCCATTTCACTGCAAAACAAGGTCATCAGCACCTAGTTTAGCGTCCAAGGGACTGGAAACTATCCCCCAAGTTCCGGGAAATCCACCCGAAGTTTGTCAAAATCACGACGCGCGTAAGGCGCTCTCGGCTACTTTTTCAGTATTAAAGTAAAGTGGGCTATATTTCGGCCCAGAAGCTTGAAGGTGAAGGTTCAAAAAGTTTCGCTGTCTCCATTTCACTGGAAACCAAGGCCATCAAGAGTTAGTTTAGAGTCCCTGGGAGTGGAAAGTATCCCCCAAGTTCCGGAATATCGACCCGAAGTTGGTCAAAATCACGATGCGCGCACGCCGGTCTCCGCTACTCTTTAAGTCGTAAGTGATGTGGGACTATATTTCGGCCTAAAAGCTCGAAAGTGTGCCTTCAAAAACTTGTGCTGTGTGAATTTCACTGCAAACCATGGCCATCAGGAGTAAGTTTAGAGTCCCCGGGACTGGAAAATATTCCCCAAGTTCCAGGAAAGCGAGCAGAAGTTGATCAAAATCACGATGCGCGTAACGCGGTCTCGGCTACTGTTTCAGTCTTAAAGTGAAGTGTGGCTATATTTAGGCCCACAAGCTCGAAAGTGAGCGTTCAAAAAGTTTTGCTGTGTCCATTTCACTGCAAACCAAGGCCACCAGGAGTTAGTTTAGAGTCCGCGGGACTGGAAAATATTCTCCAAGTTCCAGGAAATCGCGCCGAAGTTGATGAAAATTACGATGCGCGTAACGGGCTCTCGGCTATTCTTTCAGTCTTAAATTTAAGTAGGGCTATATTTCGGCCCTGAAGCTCGAAGGTGAGCGTTCAGAATGTTTTGCTGTGTTCATTAAACTGCAAACCAAGGTTATCGGGAGTTAGTTTAGCGTCCCCGGGACTTTAAATTATTTGCCAACTTCCGGGAAATCCAGCAAAAGTGGCCCAAAATCACGATGCGCGTAAGGCGGTCTCGGCTACTCTTTCAGTCTTAAAATTAAGCGGGGCTATATTTCGACCTAGAAGCTCGAGACCGGGCGTGCGCTAATTTTACCTGTGTCCATTTCATTGACATCTTAGGCCATCAGGAGTTAGTTTAGCGTCCTTGGGACTGGAAAATATTTCCCAAAGTTCTGTCAGATCGAGCCAAAGTTGCTGAAAATCACGATGCGCGTAAGGCGGTCTCGGCTACTCTTTCAGTCTTAAAATGAAGTGGGGCTATATTTCGGCCGACAAGCTCAACACCGAGCGTGCGCTCCTTTTGCCTGTGTACATATCACTGAAAACTAAGTTCATCAGGAGTTAGCATAGAGTCCTCGGGACTGGAAAATATTCCCGAATTCCGGCAAATCGAGCCAAAGATGCTCAAAATCACGATGCGCGTAAGGCGGTCTCGGCTACTCGTTTACTCCGAAAATGAAGTGGGGCTATATTTCGGTTCTACAAGCTCGACACCGAGCGTGCTCTCCTTTTACCTGTGTCCATTTCACTAAGAACTAAGTCCATCAGGAGATAGTTTAGAATCCTCGAGACTGGAAGCTATCCTCCAAGTTTCGGCAAATTGAGCCATACTTTCTTAAAATTACGATAAGCGTAAGGCAGTTTCGTTTACTCTATCACTCTTAAAGTGAACTGGGGCTAAATTTCGGCCTAGGCAATCAGGCGTTAGTTTAGAGTTCCCGGTACCGGAAAATATCCCCCATTTCCCGGAAAATCGAGCCAAAGTTGGTCAAAATCACGATGCGCGTAAGGCGGTCGTGGTTACTCTTTCATTCTTAAAGTGAACTGGGGCAATATTTCCGCCCAGAAGCTGGAAAGTGAGCGTTCAAAAAGTTGTGCTGTGTCCATTTCACTCCAGAGCAAGGCCATCAGGAGTTACTTTAGAGTCCGCGGGACTGGAAAATATCCCGCAAGTTCCGGGAAATCGAGCCGAAGTTGGTCAAAATTAGGATGGGCGTAAGGCGGTCTCGGCTACTCTTTCACTCTTAAAGTGAAGTGGAGATATATTTCGGCCCAGAAGCTCAAAAGTGAGCGTTCAAAAAGTTTTGCTGTGTCCATTTTACTGCTGACCAAGGACGTCGGGGGTCAGTTTAGAGTCCCCGGGACTGGAAAATATCTCCGAAGTTCCGGGAAATTTCACCGAAGTTGGTCAAATTCACGACGCGCGTACGGCGGTCTCGGCTGCTCTTTCAGTCTTAAAGTGAAGTGGGGCAATATTTCGGCCCAGAAGCTCGAAACTGAGCGTTTGAAAAGTTTTGCTGTGTCCATTTCACTGCGAAGCAAGCCACATCAGGATATAGTTTACAGTCTCCGGGACATCAAAATATCCCCCAAGTTCCGGAAAGCGAGCCGAAGTTTGTCAAAATCACGATGGGCGTAAAGCAGTCTCGCGTACTCTTTTAGTCTTAAAGTGACGTGGCTGTATATTTCGGCCCACAAGCTCGAAAGTGAGCGTTCAAAAAGTTATGCTGTGCCCATTTCACTACAAAGCAAGGCCCTCAGGAAGTAGTTTACAGTGCCCGCAACTGGAAAATATCCCCCAAGTTCCGCGAAATGGAGACGAAGTTGGTCAAAATAACGATTCGCGTAAGGCGGTCTCGGCTACTCTTTCAGTCTTAAAGTGAAGTAGGGCTATATTTCCGTCGAGAAGCTCGAAAGTGAGTGGTGAAAAAGTTTTCCTCTCTGAATTTCACTGAAAACCAAGGCCATCAGGAGTTAGTTTAGAGTCCCCGGGACTGCAATATATTTCCCAAGTTTCGGAAAATGGAGAAGACGTTGGTGAAAATCACGATGCGCGCAAGACGGTCTTGGCTAGTCTTTCAGTCTTAAAGTGAAGTGGGGCTATATTTTGGCCCAGAAGCTCAAAAGTGAGCTTCAAAAAGTATCGCTGTATCCATTTCAATGCAAACGAAGGCCATCAGGGGTTACTTAAGAGTCTTCGGGACTGGAAAATATCCCCCACGTTCAGGGAAATTTCGCCGAAGTTGTGAAAATCACGGTGCGCGTTAGGCGGTCTCGCTTACATTTTCAGTCTTAAAGTGAAGGTAGGCTTTATTCCTTCCCAGGAGCTTGAAAGTGAGCATTCAAAAAGTTTCCCTGTGTTTATTTCACTGCAAACCAAAGCCATCAGGAGCTAGTTTAGAGTCCCCGGGACTGGAAAATATCCCCCAACTTCCGGGAAATCGAGCCGAAGTTGGTCAAAATCACGATTTGGGTAAGGTAGTCTCGCCTACTCTTTCAGTCTTAAAGTGAAGTGGGGCTATATTTCGGGCCAGAAAGTGAGCGTTCGAAAAGTTTTGCTGTGTTCATTTCACTGGAAAGCAAGGCCATCAGGAGTTAGTTTAGCGTCCCCGGGACCAGAAAATATGCCCCAAGGACCGGGAAATTGAGCCGAGGTTGGTCAAAATCACGATGCCCCTAAAGTTGTGTCGGCTACTCTTTCTGTCTTAAAGTGAAGTGGGGCTATATTTCGGCCCAGAAGCCCGAAAGTGAGCGTTCAAAATGTTTTGCTGATTTCATTTCACTGCAAACCAAGGCCATCAAGAGTTAGTTTAGAGTCCCTGCGACTGGAAAGTATTCCCCAAGTTCCGGAATATCGACCCGAAGTTGGTCAAAATCACGATGCGCGCACGCCTGTCTCGGCTACTCTTTAAGTCGTAAGTGATGTGGGACTATATTTCGGCCTAGACGCTCGAAAGTGTGCGTTCAAAAACTTGTGCTGTGTGAACTTCACTGCAAACCATGACCATCAGGAGTTAGTTTAGAGTCCCCGGGACTGGAAAATATTCTCCAAGTTCCAGGAAATCGCGCCGAAGTTGATGAAAATTACAATGCGCGTAACGGGCTCTCGGCTATTCTTTCAGTTTTAAATCTAAGTAGGGCTATATTTTGGCCCTGAAGCTCGAAGGTGAGCGTTCAGAATGTTTTGCTGTGTTCATTAAACTGCAAACCAAGGTCATCGGGAGTTAGTTTAGCGTCCCCGGGACTTTAAATTATTCGCCAACTTCCGGGAAATCGAGCAAAAGTGGCCCAAAATTACGATGCGTGTAAGGCGGTCTCGGCTACTCTTTCAGTCTTAAAATTAAGGGGGGCTATATTTCGACCTAGAAGCTCGAGACCGGGCGTGCGCTAATTTTACCTGTGTCCATTTCACTGACATCTTAGGCCATCAGGTGTTAGTTTAGAGTTCTTGAAACTGGGAAAAATTTCCCAAATTCTGCCAGATCGAGCCAAAGTTGCTGAAAATCACGATGCGCGTAAGGCGGTCTCGGCTACTCTTTCAGTCTTAAAATGAAGTGGGGCTATATTTCAGCCGACAAGCTCAACACCGAGCGTGCGCTCCTTTTGATTGTTTACATATCACTGAAAACTAAGTTCATCAGGAGTTAGCATAGAGTCCTCGGGACTGGAAAATATTCCCGAATTACGGCAAATCGAGCCAAAGATGCTCAAAATCACGATGCGCGTAAGGCGGTCTCGGCTACTCGTTTACTCCGAAAATGAAGTGGGGCTATATTTCGGTTCTACAAGCTCGACACCGAGCGTGCTCTCCTTTTACCTGTGTCCATTTCACTAAGAACTAAGTCCATCAGGAGATAGTTTAGAATCCTCGAGACTGGAAGCTATCCTCCAAGTTTCGGCAAATTGAGCCATACTTTCTTAAAATTACGATAAGCGTAAGGCAGTTTCGTTTACTCTTTCAGTGTTAAAATGAACTGGGACTAAATTTCGGCCTAGGCAATCAGGAGTTAGTTTAGAGTCTTCGGTACCGGAAAATATCCCCCATTTCCCGGGAAATCGAGCCAAAGTTGGTCAAAATCACGATGCGCGTAAGGCGGTCGCGGTTACTCTTTCATTCTTAAAGTGAACTGGGGCAATATTTCCGCCCAGAAACTGGAAAGTGAGCGTTCAAAAAGTTGTGCTGTGTCCATTTCACTCCAGAGCAAGGCCATCAGGAGTTACTTTAGAGTCCGCGGGACTGGAAAATATCCCGCAAGTTCCGGGAAATCGAGCCGAAGTTGGTCAAAATCACAATGGGCGTAAGGCGGTCTCGGCTACTCTTTCTGTCTTAAAGTGGAGTGGGGCTATATTTCGGGCCAGAAGCTCAAAAGTGAGCGTTCAAAAAGTTTTGCTGTGTCCATTTTACAGCAGACCAAGGACGTCGGGGTCAGTTTAGAGTCCCCGACACTGGAAAATATCCCCCAAGTTCCGGGAAATTTAACCGAAGTTGGTCAAAATCACGACGCGCGTACGGCGGTCTCGGCTACTCTTTCAGTCTTAAAGTGAAGTGGGGCAATATTTCGGCCCAGAAGCTCGAAACTGAGTGTTTAAAAAGTTTTGCTGTGTCCATTTCACTGCAAAACAAGGCCATCACGACTTAGTTTAGCGTCCAAGGGACTGGAAATATCCCCCAAGTTACGGGAAATCCACCCGAAGTTAGTCAAAATCACGATGCGCTTAAGGGGGTCTCGGCTACTCTTTCAGTCTTAAGGTAAAGTGGGCTTAGATTTAACTCCAGAAGCTCGAAAGTAAGGGTTCAAAAATTTTTGTCTCTATTTCACTCACATCTTAGACAATCAGGAGTGAGTTTAGAGACTTTGGGACTGGAAAATATCTCCCAAGTCTCGCCAGATCGAGCCGAAGATCCTCAAAATCACAATGCGCGTAAGGCGCTCCCGCCTACTCTTTCAGTCTTAAAAAGAAGTAGGGCTATATTTCGGCCAGCAAGCTCGAAAGTGCGCGTTCAAAAAGTGTTGCTGTGTCCATTTCACTGGAAACCAAGGCTATCGGGATTTAGTTTAGAGTCCCCGGGACTGGAAAATATCCCCCTATTTGCGGGAAATCCAGCCGAAGTATCCCAAAATCACGATGCGCGTAAGGCGGTCTCGGCTACTCTTTCAGTCTTAAAGCTAAGTGGGGCTATATTTCCACCCATAAGCTCGAAAGTGAGCGTTCAAAGAGTTTTGCCGTGTCCATTTAACTGCAAACTAAGGTTATCGGAAGTTAGTTTAGCTTCCCCGGGAATATAAAATATTCGCCAACTTCCGGGAAATCGAGCCGAAGTTGGTCCAAATTACGATGCGCGTTAGGCGGTTTCGGCTACTCTTTCAGTCTTAAAGTGAAGTAGGGCTATATTTCGGCCGAGAAGCTCGAAAGTGAGCGTTCAAAAAAATGTGCTGCGTCCATTTCACTGCAAACCAAGGCCATCAGCAGTTAGTTTAGAGTCCCCAGGACTGGAATATATCCCCGAAGTTCCGGGAAATAATAATAATAATAATAGATTTGTATAGCGCCATATCCATGGCTCATGGCGCTTTAAAGTAAAAAATGTTATTAAAAATGAAATTTAAATTAAAAATTTACATCAGTGATAAAAAATTACTAACAAATAAAATAGCTAAGCTGTAAAAATGAAAGTAAAACTAGGAATCATTAAAACCTTTAAATAAAAACTGACTAACTTCGAACGGAAGTTGGTCAAAATCATGATGCGCCCAAGACGGTCTCGGCTACTCTTTCAGTCTTAAAGTAAAGTGGGGGTATATTTCGGCCCAGAAGCTCGAAAGTGACCCTTTAAAAAGTTACGCTTTCTGCATTTAACTGCAAACCAAGGCCATCAGGGGTTAGTTTAAAGTTCCCCGGACTGGAAAATATCCCCCAAGTTCCGGGAAATCGAGCTGAACTTGGTCAAAATCACGATGCTGGTAAGGCGGTTTCGGCTACTATTTCAGACTTAAAGTGAAATACGGTTGTATTTCGGCCCAGAAGCTCGCAACTGAGCGTTCAAAAAGTTTTCCTGCGTCCATTTCACTGCAAACCAAGGCCATCAGGAGTTAGTTTAGAGTCCCCGGGACTTGAAAATATCGCCAAAATTCTAGAAAATCGAGCGGAAGTTGCTGAAAATCACGATGCGCGTAAGGCGGTCTCGCCTACTCTTTCAGTCTTAAACTGAAGTGGGGCTATATTTCATCCCAGAAGCTCGAAAATAAGCCTTCAAAAAGTGTTACTGTGTTCATTTCACTGCAAACCAAGGCCATCAGGAGTTAGTTTAGACTCCTCGGGACTGGACAATATCGCCCAAGTGCGGGGAAATCGAGCCGAATTTTGTCAAAATCGCGATGCGCGTAAGGCGGTCTCGGCTACTCTTTCATTCTTAAAGTGAACTGGGGCTATATTTCGGCCCAGAAGCTAGAAAGTGAAAGTTCAAAAAGTTTTGCTGTGTCCATTTCACCGCAAACCAAGCCACATCAGCAGATTGTTTACAGTGTCCGGGACATCAAAATATCCCCCAAGTCCCGGGAAATCGAGCCGAAGTTTGTCAAAATCACGATGCGCGTAAAGCAGTCTCGGCTACTCTTTTAGTCTTAAAGTGACGTGGCTGTATATTTCGGCCCAGAAGCTCGAAAGTGAGCGTTCAAAAAGTTTTGCTCTCTCAATTTAACTGAAAACCAAGGCCATCATGAGTTAGTTTAGAGTCCACGGGACTGGAAAAGACCCCTTAAGTTCTGGCAACTCAAGCCGAAGTTGGTCAAATTCACGATGCGTCTAACGCGGTCTCGGCTACTATTTCAGTCTTAAAGTGAAGTGGGGCTATATTTCGGCCCAGAATTTCGAAAGTAAGCGTTCAAAAAAATTTGCTGTGTCCATTTCACTGCAGACCAAGGCCATCAGGGGTTAGTTTAGAGTGCTTGGGACTGGAATATATCCCCGAAGTTTCGGGAAATCGTGCAGAAGTTGGTCAAAATCATTATGCGCGTACGATGGTTTCGGCTACTCTTTCAGTCTTAAACTGAAGTGGGGCTATATTTCGGCTCAGAAGCCCGAAGGGGAGCGTTGAAAAAGTTTTGCTCTCTCCATTTCAATGCAAACCAAGGCAATCAGGAGTTACTTTAGAGTCCCCGGTACCGGAAAATATTCCCCATTTCCAGGGAAATCGAGCCAAAGTTGGTCAAAATTAGGATATACGTAAGGCGGTTTCGGCTACTCTTTCAGTCTTAAAGTAAAGTCGGGCTATATTTCTGTCCAGAAGCTCGAAAGTGAGCGTTCAAAAAGTTTTGCTGTGTGCATTTCACTGGAAACCAAAGCTATCAAAAGTTAGTTTAGGGTCCCCGGGACTGGAAAATATTCCCCAAGTTCCGGGAAAGCGAGCCGAAGTTGATCAAAATCACGATGCGCGAAATGCGGTCTCGGCTACTGTTTCAGTCTTAAAGTAAAGTGTAGCTATATTTCGGCCCACAAGCTCGAAAGTGAGCGTTCAAAAAGTTTTGCTGTGTCCATTTATATGCAAAACAAGGCAATCAGGACTTAGTTGAGCGTGCAAGGGACTGGAAAATGTTCCCCAAGTTCCGGGAGATCCACCCGAAGTTTGTCAAAATCATAATGCGTGTAAGGTGGTCTCGGTTATTTTTTAAGTCTTAAAGTAAAGTGGGGCTTTATTTCGGCCAGGAAGCTCGAAGGTGAGCGTTCAAAAAGGTTTGCTCTTTCCATTTCACTACAAACCAAGGCCATCAGGAGTTAGTTTAGAGTTCCTGGGACTGGAAAATATCCCCCAAGTTCCGGAATATCGACCTGAAGTTTGTAGAACTCACGATGCGAGCAAGGCGGTCTCGGCTACTCTTTCAGTCTTAAGTGAAGTGGGGGTATATATTGGCCCAGAATCTCCAAAGTGTGCGTTCAAAAAATTGTGCTGTGTCCATTTCAATACAAACCAAGGCCATCAGGAGTTAGTTTAGAGTCCCCGGGACTGGAAAATATCTCCCAAGTCCCGGGAATTGGAGCCGAAGTTTATCAAATTCATGATGCGCGTAACGTGGTCTCGGCTACTGTTTCAGTCTTAAAGTCAAGTGTGCCTATATTTCGGCCCACGAGCTAGAAAGTTAGCCTTCAAAAAGTTTTGCTGTGTCTTTTTCACTTCAAAACAAGGCCATCAGGACTTAGTTTAGCGTCCAAGGGACTGGAAAATATCCCCTAAGCTCCAGGAAGTCCATTCGAAGTCCGTCAAAATTACGATATACGTAAGGCGGTTTCGGCTACTCTTTCAGTCTTAAAGTAAAGTGGGGCTATATTTCTGTTCAGAAGCTCGAAAGTGAGCGTTCAAAAAGGTTTGCTGTGTGCATTTCACTGCAAACCAAAGCTATCAAAGTTAGTTTAGGGTCCCCGGGACTGGAAAATATTCCCCAAGTTTCGGGAAAGCGAGCCGAAGTTGATCAAAATCACGATGCGCGAAATGCGGTCTCGGCTACTGTTTCAGTCTTAAAGTAAAGTGTAGCTATATTTCGGCCCACAAGCTCGAAAGTGAGCGTTCAAAAAGTTTTGCTGTGTCCATTTCACTGCAAAACAAGTCAATCAGGACTTAGTTGAGCGTGCAAGGGACTGGAAAATGTTCCCCAAGTTCCGGGAGATCCACCCGAAGTTTTTCAAAATCACAATGCGCGTAAGGTGTCTCGGTTACTCTTTAAGTCTTAAAGTAAAGTGGGGCTTTATTTCGGCCACTTTCTAGCTTCTAGGCCGAAATATAGCACCAGTTCACTTTAAAAATGAAAGAGTAGCTGAGACCGCCATACGAGCATCGTGATTTTGACCAAGTTCAGCTCGATTTCCCGGAACTTGGGGGATATTTTCCAGTCCGGTGGACCATGAGCTAACTCCTGATGGCCTTCGTTTGCAGTTAAATGCAGAAAGCGTAACTTTTTAAAGGGTCACTTTCGAGCTTCGTGGCCGAAATATAGCCCCACTTTACTTTAAGAATGACAGAGCAGCCGAGACCGTCTTACGCGCATCGTGATTTTGACCAACTTCCGTTTGATTTCCCGGAACTTCGAGGATATATTCCAGTCCCGGGGACTCTAAACTAACATCAGATGGCCTTGGTTTGCAGTGAAATGGACACAGCACATTTTTTTGAACGCTCACTTTCGAGCTTCTCGGCCGAAATATAGCCCTACTTCACTTTAAGACTGAAAGAGTACCCGAAACCGCCTTACGCGCATCGTAATTTTGACCAACTTCGGCTCGATTTTCCGGAAGTTGGCCAATATTTTCAATTCCCGGGGAAGCTAAACTACCTTCCGATGGCCTTAGTTTGCAGTTAAATGGACACAGCAAAACTTTTTGAACGCTCACTTTCGAGCTTATGGGTGGAAATATAGCCCCACTTAGCTTTAAGACTGAAAGAGTAGCAGAGACCGCCTTACGCGCATCCTGATTTTGGGATACTTCAGCTCGATTTCCCGCAAATAGGGGGATATTTTCCAGTACCGTTGACTCTAAACTAACTCCTCATGGCCTTGGTTTCCAGTAAAATGGACGCAGGAACACTTTTTGAACGCACACTTTCGAGCTTCCTGGCCGAAATATAGCCTTACTTCTTTTTAAGACTGAAAGAGTAGGCGGGAGCGCCTTACGCGCATTGTGATTTTGAGGATCTTCGGCTCGATCTGGCGAGACTTGGGAGAGATTTTCCAGTCCCAAAGTCTCTAAACTCACTCCTGATTGTCTAAGATGTGAGTGAAATAGAGACAAAAATTTTTGAACCCTTACTTTCTAGCTTCTGGAGTTAAATCTAAGCCCACTTTACCTTAAGACTGAAAGAGTAGCCGAGACCCCCTTAAGCGCATCGTGATTTTGACTAACTTCGGGTGGATTTCCCGTAACTTGGGGGATATTTCCAGTCCCTTGGACGCTAAACTAAGTCGTGATGGCCTTGTTTTGCAGTGAAATGGACACGGCAAAACTTTGGAAACACTCAGTTTCGAGCTTCTGGGCCGAAATATTGCCCCACTTCACTTTAAGACTGAAAGAGTAGCCGAGACCGCCGTACGCGCGTCGTGATTTTGACCAACTTCGGTTAAATTTCCCGGAACTTGGGGGATATTTTCCAGTCCCGCGGACTCTAAACTGACCCCCGACGTCCTTCGTCTGCAGTAAAATGGACACAGCAAAACTTTTTGAACGGTCACTTTTGAGCTTCTGTGCCGAAATATAGCTCCACTTAACTTTAAGGGTGAAAGAGTAGCCGAGATTGCCTTACGCCCATCGTAATTTTGACAAAATTCGGCTCGATTTCCCGGAGCTTGGGGGATATTTTCCAGTCCCGCGGACTCTAAAGTAACTCCTGATGGCCTTGCTCTGGAGTGAAATGGACACAGCACAACTTTTTGAACCCTCACTTTCGAGCTTCTAGGCGGAAATATTGCCCCAGTTCACTTTAAGAAGGAAAGAGTAACCGGAACCGCCTTACGCGCATCGTGATTTTGACCAACTTTGGCTCGATTTCCCGGGAAATGGGGGATATTTTCCGGTACCGGGGACTCTAAACTAACTCCTGATTGCCTTGGTTTGCAGTGAAAGGGACACAGCACAACTTTTTGAACGCTCACGTTTGAGCTTCTGGGCCGAAGCATAGCCCTACTTCACTTTAAGACTAAAAGACTAGCCGAGACCGCCTTACGCGCATCGTGATTTTGGGCTACTTCGGGTCGATTTCCCGGAACTTGGGAGATCATTCCCAATCCCGGGCACTCTAAACTAATTCCTGATGGCCTTGGTTTTCAGTGAAATGGACACAGCCAAACTCTTTGAACGTTCATTTTGGAGCTTCTGGGCCAAAATATAGCCCCACTTCACTTTAAGACTGAAAGAGTAGGCGGGACCGCCTTACGCGCATGGTAATTTTGTCGAGCTTCGGCTTGATTTCCTGGGACTTTGGGGATATTTTCCAGTCCCGGAAGCTCTAAACTAACTCCTGAATGCCTTGGTTTTTAGTGAAATGGACACAGGTAAAAGGGGCGCACGCTAGGTTTCCAGGTTGTAGGCCGAAATATAGCCCCACTTTATTTTAAGACTGAAAGTGTACACGAAACCGCCTTAAGCGCATCGAAATTTTTAGCCACTATGGCTCGATCTGCCAAAACTTGGGGGATATTTTCCAGTCCCAGGGACACTACCCTAACTCTTGATGGCCTTAGTTTTCAGTGAAATGTTCACAGGTAACAGGAGCGCACGCTCGGTGTCGAGCTTGTAGGCCGAAATGTAGCCCCAGTTCATTTTAACACTGAAAGAGTAAACGAAACTGCCGTACGCTTATCGTAATTTTAAGAAAGCATGGCTCAATTTGCCGAAACTTGGAGGATAGCTTCCAGTCTCGAGAATTCTAAACTATCCCCTGATATACTTAGTTCTTAGTGAAATGGACACAGGTAAAAGGAGAGCACGCTCGGTGTCGAGCTTGTAGAACCGAAATATAGCCCCACTTCATTTTCGGAGTAAACGAGTAGCCGAGACCGCCTTACGCGCATCGTGATTTTGAGCATCTTTGGCTCGATTTGCCGGAATTCGGGGAATATTTTCCAGTCCCGAGGACTCTATGCTAACTCCTGATGAACTTAGTTTTCAGTGATATGTACACAGGCAAAAGGAGCGCACGCTCGGTGTTGAGCTTGTCGGCTGAAATATAGCCCCACTTCATTTTAAGACTGAAAGAGTAGCCGAGACCGCCTTACGCGCATCGTGATTTTCAGCAACTTTGGCTCGATCTGCGAGAATTTGGGAAATATTTTCCAGTCCCAAGGACTCTAAACTAACTCCCAATGGCCTAAGATGTTAGTGAAATGGACACAGGTAAAATTAGCGCACGCCCGGTCTCGAGCTTCTAGGTCGAAATATAGCCCGCCTTAATTTTAAGACTAAAAGAGTAGCCGAGACCGCCTTACGCGCATCGTGATTTTGGGCCACTTTTGCTGGATTTCCCGGAAGTTGGCGAATAATTTAAAGTCCCGGGGACGCTAAACTAACTCCCGATGACCTTGGTTTGCAGTTTAAGTAACACAGCAAAACATTCTGAACGCTCACCTTCGAGATTCAGGGCCGAAATATAGCCCTACTTAAATTTAAGACTGAAAGAATAGCCGGGACCCCGTTACGCGCATCGTAATTTTCATCAACTTCGGCGCCATTTCCTGGAATTTGGAGAATATTTGCCAGTCCCGGGGACTCTACACTAACTCCTGATGGCCTTGGTTTGCAGTGAAATGGAGAGAGCAAAACGTTTTGAACGCTCACTTTCGAGCTTGTGGGCCGAAATATAGCCACACTTCACTTTAGGACTGACACAGTAGCCGAGACCACGTTACGCGCATCATGAATTTGATCAACTTCGGCTCCATTTCCCGGGACTTGGGGGATATTCTCCAGTCCCGGGGACTCTAAACTAACTTCTGATGGCCTTGGTTTGCACTGAAAGTGACAGAGCAAAACTTTTTAAACACCCACTTTCGAGCTTCTGGGCCGAAATATTGCCCCACTTCACTTTAAGACTGAAAGAGTAGCCAAGACCACCTTACGCACATCGTGATTTTGACCAACTTCCGCTCGATTTACCGGAACTTGGGGGATATTTTCCAGTCCCGAGGACTCTTAAGTAACCCCTGATGGCCTTGGTTTGCATTGAAATGGATACAGCAAAACTTTTGAACGCTCACTTTTGAGCTTCTGAGCCGAAAGATAACCCCACTTCACTTTAAGACTGAAAGAGTAGCCGAGACCGTCTTACGCGCATCGTGATTTTGACCAACGTCTTCTCGATTTTCCGGAACTTGGTAAATACATCCCAGTCCCGGGGACTCTAAACTAACTCCTGATAGCCTTGGTTTGCAGTGAAATAGACACAGTAATTTTTTTTCAGCTTTGAGCTTGTCGGCCGAAATAGAGCCCCACTTCACTTTAAGACTCAAGGAGTAGCCGAAACCGCCTTAAGCGCACCGTGATTTTGACCAACTTCGGCTCGATTTGCCGGAGCTTGGGGGATATTTTCCAGTCCCGGGGACTCTAAACTAACTCCTGATTGTCTTGGTTTTCATTGAAATGGACACAGCGAAACTTTTTGAACGCTCACTCTCGAGCTTCTGCACCGAAATATAGCCCCACATTACTTTAAGACTGAAAGAGTAGGCGAGATCGTCTTGCGCAAATCGTGAGTTTGACCAACTTCGGGTCGGTTTCCCGGAGCTTGGGGGATATATTCTATTTCCGCGGGCTCTAAACTAACTCCTGATGGCCTTGGTTTTCAGTGAAATGGACAAAGGAAAGCTTTTTGAACACTCTCTTTGTAGCTTCTGGGCCGAAATAGAATCCCACTTCACTTTCAGACTGAAATAGTAGCCGAGACCGCCTTACGCGCATCGTGAGTTAGACCAAGTTCGGATCGATTTCTCGGAACTTGGGGGATATTTTCCAGTCCCGGGGACTCTAAACTAACTCCTGATCGCCTTGCTTTGCATTGAAATGGAAAGAGCAAAACATTTTGAACGCTCACTTTCAAGCTTGTGGGCCGAAATATAGCCACACTTTACTTTAAGACTGAAACAGTAGCCGAGACCCCATTTCGCGCATCGTGATTTTGATCAACTTCGGCTCGCTTTCCCGGAACTTGGGGAATATTTTCCAGTCCCGGGGACCCTAAACTAACTTTTGATAGCTTTGTTTGTAGTGAAATGCACACAGCAAAACTTTTTGAACGCTCACTTTCGAGCTTCTGGAGAGAAATATAGCCCCACTTCACTTTAAGACTGAAAGGGTAGCCGAGACAGCTTTGGGAGCATCGTGATTTTAACCAACTTCAGCTCGATGTACCGGAACTTGGGGAATATTTTCCAGTCCCAGGGACGCTAAACTAACTCGTGATGGCCTTGTTTTTCAGTCAAAGAACACAGCAAAACTTTTTGAACGCTCACTTTCGGGCTTCTGGGCCGTAATATAGCCCCACTTCACTTTAAGACTGAAACAGTAGCCGATACCGCATTTCGCGCATCGTGATTTTGATCAACTTCGGTTCGATTCCCCGGAACTTGCGCAATATTTTTCAGTCTCGGGGACTCTAAACTAACCCCTGATGGCCTTCGTTTGCAGTGAAATGGACACAGCAAAACTTTTTGAACGCACACTTTCGGGCTTCTGGCCCGAAATATAGCCCCACTTCACTTTAAGACAGAAAGAGTAGCCGAGACCACTTTAGGGGCATCGTGATTTTGACCAACCTCGGCTCAAGTTCCCGGACCTTGGGGCATATTTTCTTATCCCGGGGACGCTAAACTAACTCCTGATAGCCTTGGTTTGCAGTGAAATGAACACAGCAAAACTTTTTGAACGCTCACTTTCGGGCTTCCGGCGCGAAATATAGCCCCACTTCACTTTAAGACTGAAAGAGTAGCCGAGACTACCTTACGCAAATCGTGATTTTGACCAACTTGGGCTCGATTTCCCGGAAGTTCAGGGATATTTTCCAGTCCCGGGGACTCTAAACTAGCTCCTGATGGCTTTGGTTTCCATTGAAATAAACACAGCGAAACTTTTTAAACGCTCACTTTTAAGCTCCTGGGCAGGAATAAAGCCTCACTTCACTTTAAGACTGAAACAGTAAGCAAGACCGCCTAACGCGCACCGTGATTTTGACCAACTTCGGCTAAATTTCCCTGAACTTGGGGGATATTTTCCAGTCCCGAAGACTCTTAAGTAACCGTTAATGGCCTTCGTTTGCATTGAAATGGATACAGCAAAACTTTTTGAACGCTCACTTTTGAGCTTCTGGGCCGAAATATAGCCTCACTTCACTTTAAGACTGAAAGACTAGCCAAGACCGTCTTGCGCGCATCGTGATTTTGACCAACGTCTTCTGGATTTTCCGGAACTTGGGAAATATATTGCAGTCCCGGGGACTCTAAACTAACTCCTGATGGCCTCGGTTTGCAGTGAAATGGACACAGCAAATTTTTTGCATTGCTCACTGTGGAGTTTCTGGGCCGAAATAGAGCCCCACTTCACTTTAAAACTGAAAGAGTAGCCTGGGCCGCCTTAGGCGCATCGTGATTTTGACCAACTTCGGCTTGAGTTGCCAGAAGTTAAAAGATATTTCCCAGTCCCGGGGACTCTAGACTAACTCATGATGGCCTTGGTTTTCAGTGAAATTCAGAGAGGAAAACTTTTTGAACGCTCACGTTCGAGCTTCTGGACCGAAATATAGCCCTACTTCACTTTAAGACTGAAAGAGTAGCCGAGACCGCCTTACGCGAATCGTTATTTTGACCAACTTCGTCTCGATTTCGCGGAACCTGGGGGATATTTTCCAGCTCCGGGCACTGTCAACTACTTACTGAGGGCCTTGCTTTGCAGTGAAATGGGCACAGCATAACTTTTTGAACGCTCACTTTCGAGCTTCTGGGCCGAAATATACAGCCACGTCACTTTAAGACTAAAAGAGTAGACGAGACTGCTTTACGCGCATCGTGATTTTGACAAACTTCGGCTCGATTTCCCGGAACTTGGGGGATATTTTGATGTCCCGGAGACTGTAAACTATCTCCTAATGTGGCTTGGTTCGCGGTGAAATGGACACAGCACAACTTTTTCAACTTTCACTTTCGAGCTTCTGGGCGGAAATATAGCCCGAGTTTACTTTAAAGAATGAAAGAATAGCCGAGACCGTCTTGCGCGCATCGTGATTTTGACCAACTTTTGCTCGATTTCCCGGGAAATGGGGAATATTTCCCGGTAGCGGGGACTCTAAACTAACTCCTGATTGCCTTGGTTTGCATTGAAATGGAGAGAGCAAAACTTTTTCAACGCTCCCCTTCGGGCTTCTGAGCCGAAATATAGCCCCACTTCAGTTTAAGACTTAAAGAGTAGCCGACACCGTCTTACGCGCATCGTGATTTTGACCAACTTCGGCTCGATTTCCCGAAACTTCAGGTATATATTCAAGTCACAAGGACTCTAAACTAACCCCTGATGGCCTTGGTCTGCAGTGAAATGGACACAGCAAATTTTTTTGAACGCTTACTTTCGAAATTCTAGGCCGAAATATAGCCCCACTTCACTTTAAGACTGAAATAGTAGCCGAGACTGCCTTAGACGCATCGTGAATTTGACCAACTTCGGCTTGAGTTGCCAGAACTTAGGGGATATTTTCCAGTCCCGTGGACTCTAAACTAACTCATGATGGCCTTGGTTTTCAGTTTAATTGAGAGAGCAAAACTTTCTGAACGCTCACTTTCGAGCTTCTGGGCCGAAATATACAGCCACGTCACTTTAAGACTAAAAGAGTAGCCGAGACTGCTTTACGCGCATCGTGATTTTGACAAACTTCGGCTCGATTTCCCGGGACTGGGGGGATATTTTGATGTCCCGGACACTGTAAACAATCTGCTGATGTGGCTTGGTTTGCGGTGAAATGGACACAGCAAAACCTTTTGAACTTTCACTTTCTAGCTTCTGGGCCGAAATATAGCCCCAGTTCACTTTAAGAATGAAAGAGTAGCCGAGACCGCCTTACGCGCATCGCGATTTTGACAAAATTCGGCTCGATTTCCCCGAACTTGGGCGATATTCTCCAGTCCCGAGGAGTCTAAACTAACTGCTGATGGCCTTCGTTTGCAGTGAAATGAGCACAGCAAAACTTTCTGAACTTTCACTTTCTAGCTTCTCGGCCGAAATATAGCCCCAGTTCACTTTAAGAATGAAAGAATAGCCGAGACCGCCTTACGCGCATCGTGATTTTGACAAAATTCGGCTCGATTTCCCCGATGTTGGGCGATATTTTCCAGTCCCGAGGAGTCTAAACTAACTCCTGATGGCCTTGGTTTGCAGTGAAATGAACACAGTAACACTTTTTGAAGGCTTATTTTCGAGCGTCTGGGATGAAATATAGCCCCACTTCACTTTAAGACTGAAAGAGTAGGCTAGACCGCCTTAGGCGCATCGTGATTTTGAGCAACTTCCGCTCGATTTTCTAGAATTTTGGCGATATTTTCAAGTCCCAGGGACTCTAGACTAACTCCTGATGGCCTTGGTTTGCAGTGAAATGGACGCAGGAAAACTTTTTGAACGCTCAGTTTCGAGCTTCTGGGCCGAAATACAACCGTATTTCACTTTAAGACTGAAATAGTAGCCGAGACCGCCTTACGAGCATCGTGATTTTGACCAAGTTCAGCTCGATTTCCCGGAACTTGGGGGATATTTTCCAGTCCGGGGGACTTTAAACTAACTCCTGATGGCCTTGGTTTGCAGTTAAATCCAGAAAGCGTAACTTTTTAAAGGGTCACTTTCGAGCTTCTGGGCCGAAGTATACCCCCACTTTACTTTAAGACTGAAAGAGTAGCCGAGACCGTCTTACGCGCATCGTGATTTTGACCAACTTCCGTTCGATTTGCCGGAACTTCGGGGATATATTCCAGTCCCGGGGACTCTAAACTAACTGCTGATGGCCTTGGTTTGCAGTGAAATGGACACAGCACATTTTTTTGAAAGCTCACTTTCGAGCTTCTCGGTCGAAATATAGCCCTTCTTCACTTTAAGACTGAAAGAGTAGCCGAGACCGCCTTACGCGCATCGTAATTTTGACCAACTTCGGCTCGATTTCCCGGAAGTTGGCAAATATTTTCAATTCCCGGGGAAGCTAAACTAACTTCCGATGGCCTTAGTTTGCAGTTAAATGGACACAGCAAAGCTTTTTGAATGCTCACTTTCGAGCTTATCAGTCGAAATATAGCCCCACTTAACTTTAAGACTGAAACAGTAGCCGAGACCGCCTTACGCGCATCGTGATTTTGACCAACTTCGGCTCGCTTTACCGGAACTTTGGGGATATTTTCCAGTCCCGGGGACTCTAAACTAACTCCTGATCGCCTTGGTTTCCAGTGAAATGGACACAGGAACACTTTTTGAACGCGCACTTTCGAGCTTGCTGGCCGAAATATAGCCCCACTTCATTTTAATGCTGAAAGAGTAGCCGAGACCGCCTTACGCGCATCGTGATTTTGAGCAACTTTGGCTCGATCTGCCAGAATTTGGGAAATATTTTCCAGTCCCAAGGACTCTAAACTAACTCCTGATGGCCTAAGATGTCAGTGAAATGGACACAGGTAAAATTAGCGCACGCCCGGTCTCGAGCTTCTAGGTCGAAATAAAGCCCCCTTTAATTTTAAGACTGAAAGAGTAGCCGAGACCGCCTTACGCGCATCGTGATTTTGGGCCACTTTGTCTCGATTTCCCGGAAGTTGCCCAATAATTTAAAGTCCCGGGGACGCTAAACTAACTCCCGATGACCTTGGTTTGCAGTTTAATGAACACAGCAAGAAATTCTGAACGCTCACCTTCGAGCTTCAGGGCTGAAATATAGCCCTACTTAGATTTAAGACTGAAAGAATAGCCGAGAGCCCGTTACGCGCATCGTAATTTTCATCAACTTCGGCGCCATTTCCTGGAACCTGGAGAATATTTTCCAGTCCCGGGGACTCTAAACTAACTCCTGAAGGCCTTGGTTTGGAGTGAAATGGACAGAGCAAAACTTTTTGAACGCTCACTTTCGAGCTTGTGGGCCTAAATATAGCCGCACTTCACTTTAAGACTGAAACAGTAGCCGAGACCGCGTTACGCGCATCGTGATTTTGATCAACTTCTGCTCGCTTTCCTGGAACTTGGGGAATATTTTCCAGTCCCGGGGACTCTAAACTAACTCCTGATGGCCATGGTTTGCAGTGAAATTCACACAGCACAAGTTTTTGAAGGCACACTTTCGAGCTTCTAGGCCGAAATATAGTCCCACATCACTTACGACTTAAAGAGTAGCCGACACCGGCGTGCGCGCATCGTGATTTTGACCAACTTCGGGTCGATATTCCGGAACTTGGGGGATATTTTCCAGTCCCGGGGACTCAAAAGTAACTCTTGATGGCCTTTGTTTGCAGTGAAATTGAGACAGCAAAACTTTTTGAACGCTCACCTTCAATCTTCTGGGCCGAAATATAGCCCACTTTACTTTAATACTGAAAAAGTAGCCGAGAGCGCGTTACGCGCATCGTGATTTTGACAAACTTCGGGTGGATTTCCCGGAACTTGGGGGATATTTTCCAGTCCCTTGGACGCTAAACTAGGTGCCGATGGCCTTTGCAGTGAAATGGACACGGCAAAGCTTTTTGAACGCTCACTTTCGAGATTGTGGCCGAAATATAGCCATACTTCACTTTAAGACTGAAACAGTAGCCGAGACCACGTTTCGGGCATCGTGATTTTGATCAACTTCGGCTCGATTTCTCGGAACTTGCGAAATATTTTCCAGTCCCGCGGACTCTAAACTAACTCGTGCTGGTCTTGGTTTGCAGTGAAACGGAAACAGAAAAAGTGTTTGAACGCATACTTTCGAGCTTCTGGACCGAAATAGAACCCCATTTCACTTGAAGACTGAAAGAGTAGTCGAGACCGCCTTACGCGCATCGTGATTTTGATTAAATTTGCCGGAACTAAGGGGATATATTCCAGTTCTTAGGACTCTAAACTAATTCCAGAGGGCCTTGGTTTGCAGTAAAATGGACCCAGCAAAACTTTTTGAACCCTCAATTTCGAGCTTCTGGGCCAAAATATAGCCACCCATTACTTTAACACTGAAAGAGTAGCCGAGACCGACTTACGCGCATCGTGATTTTGACAAACTTCGGGTTGATTTCCCGGAACTTGGGGGATAGTTTCCAGTCCCGGGGACTCTCAACTAACTCCTGCTTGTCTTGGTTTGCAGTGAAATGGACACAGCGAAGACTGAAAGAGTAGCCGAGACCGTCTTGAGCGAATCGTGATTTTGACCAATTTCGCGTTTATTTCCCGAAACTTGGGGGATATATTCCAGTCAAAGGGACTCTAAAGTAACTCCTGAAGGCCGTGGTTTTCAGTGAAATGGACAGAGCACAACTTTGGAGCTGATGGGCAGAAATATAGCCCGACTTTACTTTAAGACTGAAAGAGTAGATGAGACCGCCTTACACGCATCGTAATTTTGACGAACTTCGAATGGATTTCCCGGAACTTGGGGGATATTTTGCAGTCCCTCGGACGCTAAACTAAGTCCTGATGGCCTTGTTTTGAAGTAAAATGGACACAACAAAACTTTTTGAACGCTCACTTTCCAGCTTGTGGGCCGAAATATAGCCACACTTCACTTTAGGACTGACACAGTAGCCGAGACCACGTTACGCGCATCATGAATTTGATCAACTTTGGCTCCATTTCCCGGGACTTGGGGGATATTCTCCAGTGCCAGGGACTCTAAACTAACTTCTGATGGCCTTGGTTTGCACTGAAAGTGACAGAGCAAAACTTTTGAAACACCTACTTTGGAGCTTCTGGGCCGAAATATTGCCCCACTTCACTTTAAGACTGAAAGAGTAACCGAGACAACCTTACGCACATCGTGATTTTGACCAACTGCCCCTCGATTTAGGGGAACTTGGGGGATATTTTCCAGTCCCGAGGACTCTTAAGTAACCCCTGATGGCCTTGGTTTGCATTGAAATGGATACAGCAAAACTTTTTGAACGCTCACTTTTGAGCTTCTGGGCCGAAAGATAACCCCACTTTACTTTAAGACTGAAAGAGTAGCCGAGACCGTCTTGCGCAAATCGTGATTTTGACCAACTTCGGGTCGGTTTCCCGGAACTTGGGGGATATATTCCATTTCCGCGGGCTCTAAACTAACTCCTGATTGCCTTGGTTTTCAGTGAAATGGACAAAGGAAAGCTTTTTGAACACTCTTTTTGTAGCTTCTGGGCCGAAATAGAATCCCACTTAAGTTTCAGACTGAAATAGTAGCCGAGACCACCTTACGCGCATCGTGAGTTAGACCAAGTTCAGCCCGATTTCACGCAACTTTTGGGATATATTCCAGTCCGGGGGACTCTAAACTAACTCCGGATGGCCTTGGTTTGCACTGAAATGGGCAAGGCATAACTTTTTTAACGCCCGCTTTGGAGCTTGTCGGCCGAAATATAGCCCCACTTCACTTAAGGCTGAAAGAGTAGCCGAGATCGCCTTTCGCGCATCGTGCTTTTGACCATTTTCGGATCGATTTCTCGGAACTTGGGGGATATTTTCCAGTCCCGGGGACTCTAAACTAACTCCTGATCGCCTTGCTTTGCATTGAAATGGACAGAGCAAAACTTTTTGAACGCTCACTTTCGAGCTTGTGGGCCGTAATATAGCCACACTTTACTTTAAGACTGAAACAGTAGCCGAGACCGCATTTCGCGCATCGTGATTTTGATCAACTTCGGCTCGCTTTCCCGGAACTTGGGGAATATTTTCCAGTCCCGGGGACTCTAAACTAACTCCTGATCGCCTTGCTTTGCATTGAAATGGACAGAGCAAAACTTTTTGAACGCTCACTTTCGAGCTTGTGGGCCGTAATATAGCCACACTTTACTTTAAGACTGAAACAGTAGCCGAGACCGCATTTCGCGCATCGTGATTTTGATCAACTTCGGCTCGCTTTCCCGGAACTTGGGGAATATTTTCCAGTCCCGGGGACTCTAAACTAACTCCTGATCGCCTTGCTTTGCATTGAAATGGACAGAGCAAAACTTTTTGAACGCTCACTTTCGAGCTTGTGGGCCGTAATATAGCCACACTTTACTTTAAGACTGAAACAGTAGCCGAGACCGCATTTCGCGCATCGTGATTTTGATCAACTTCGGCTCGCTTTCCCGGAACTTGGGGAATATTTTCCAGTCCCGGGGACTCTAAACTAACTCCTGATCGCCTTGCTTTGCATTGAAATGGACAGAGCAAAACTTTTTGAACGCTCACTTTCGAGCTTGTGGGCCGTAATATAGCCACACTTTACTTTAAGACTGAAACAGTAGCCGAGACCGCATTTCGCGCATCGTGATTTTGATCAACTTCGGCTCGCTTTCCCGGAACTTGGGGAATATTTTCCAGTCCCGGGGACTCTAAACTAACTCCTGATCGCCTTGCTTTGCATTGAAATGGACAGAGCAAAACTTTTTGAACGCTCACTTTCGAGCTTGTGGGCCGTAATATAGCCACACTTTACTTTAAGACTGAAACAGTAGCCGAGACCGCATTTCGCGCATCGTGATTTTGATCAACTTCGGCTCGCTTTCCCGGAACTTGCGGAATATTTTCCAGTCCCGGGGACCCTAAACTAACTTTTGATAGCTTTGGTTTGCAGTGAAATGGAGACAGCAAAACTTTTTGAACGCTCACTTTCGAGCTTCTGAACAGAAATATAGCCCCACTTCACTTTAAGACTGAAAGGGTAGCCGAGACCGCTTTGGGAGCATTGCGATTTTGACCAACTTGAGCTCGATTTACCGGAACTTGGGGAATATTTTCCAGTCCCAGGGATGCTAAACTAACTCGTGATGGCCTTGGTTTTCAGTGAAATTCAGAGAGGAAAACTTTTTGAACGCTCACTTTCGGGCTTCTGGGCCGTAATATAGCCCCACTTCACTTTAAGACTGAAACAGTAGCCGATACCGCATTTCGCGCATCGTGATTTTGATCAACTTCGGTTCGATTCCCCGGAACTTGGGTAATATTTTTCAGTCCCGGGGACTCTAAACTAACCCCTGATGGCCTTGGTTTGCAGTGAAATTGACACAGCAAAACTTTTTGAACGCTCACTTTCGGGCTTCTGGCCCGAAATATAGCCGCACTTCACTTTAAGACAGAAAGAGTAGCCGAGACCACTTTAGGGGCATCTTGATTTTCACCAACCTCGGCTCAATTTCCCGGACATTGGGGCATATTTTCTTTTCCCGGGCAGGCTAAAATAACTCCTGATGGCCTTGGTTTGCAGTGAAATGAACACAGCAAAACTTTTTGAACGCTCACTTTCGGGCTTCTGGCCCGAAATATAGCCCCACTTCACTTTAAGACTGAAAGAGTAGCCGAAACTACCTGACGCAAATCGTGATTTTGACCAACTTGGGCTCGATTTCCCGGAAGTTGGGGGATATTTTCCAGTCCCGGGGACTCTAAATTAGCTCCTTATGGCTTTGGTTTGCAGTGAAATAAACACAGGGAAACTTTTTGAACGCTCACTTTCAACCTCCTGGGCAGGAATAAAGCCTCACTTCACCTTAAGACTGAAACAGTAAGCGAGACCGCCTAACGGGCACCGTGATTTTGACCAACTTCGGCTAAATTTCCCTGAACTTGGGGGATATTTTCCAGTCCCGAAGACTCTTAAGTAACCCCTGATGGCCTTGGTTTGCATTGAAATGGATACAGCAAAACTTTTTGAAGCTCACTTTTGAGCTTCTGGGCAGAAATATAGCCCCACTTCACTTTAAGACTGAAAGACTAGCCAAGACCGTCTTGCGCGCATCGTGATTTTGATCAACGTCTTCTCGATTTTCCGACCTTGGGAAATATATTGCAGTCCCGGGGACTCTAAACTAACTCCTGATGGCCTCGGTTTGCAGTGAAAGGGACACAGAAAATTTTTTGCAGCGCTCACTGTGGAGCTTCTGGGCCGAAATAGAGCCCCACTTTACTTTAAGACTGAAAGAGTAGCCGAGGCCGCCTTAGGCGCATCGTGATTTTGACCAACTTCGGCTTCAGTTGCCAGAACTTAAAAGATATTTTCCAGTCCCGGGGACTCTAAACTAACTCGTGATGGCCTTGGTTTTCAGTGAAATTCAGAGAGGAAAACTTTTTGAACCCTCACTTTCGAGCGTGTGGACCCAAATATAGCCCTACTTAACTTTAAGACTGAAAGAGTAGCCGAGACCGCCTTACGCGAATCGTTATTTTGACCAACTTCGTCTCGATTTCGCGGAACTTGGGAGACATTTTCCAGTTCCGGGCACTGTAAACTACTTCCTGAGGGCCTTGCTCTGCGGTAAAATGGACACAGCAAAACTTTTTGAACGCTCACTTTTGAGCTTGTGGGCCGAAATATAGCTCCACTTCACTTTAAGAGTGAAAGAGTAGCCGAGATCGCCTTACGACCATGGTAATTTTGACCAATTTTGGCTCGATTTCCCGGAACTTGGGGGATATTTTCCAGTCCCGCGGACTCTAAAGTAACTCCTGATGGCCTTGCTCTGGAGTGAAATGGACACAGCACAACTTTTTGAACGCTCACTTTCCAGCTTCTGGGCGGAAATATTGCCCCAGTTCACTTTAAGAATGAAAGAGTAACCGGGACCGCCTTACGCACATCGTAATTTTGACCAACTTTGGCTCGATTTCCCGGGAAATGGGGGATATTTTCCGGTACCGGGGACTCTAAACTAACTCCTGATTGCCTTGGTTTGCAGTGGAATGGACACAGCACAACTTTTTGAACGCTCAAGTTTGAGCTTCTGGGCCGAAGCATAGCCCTACTTCACTTTAAGACTGAAAGACTAGCCGAGATCGCCTTACGCGCATCGTGATTTCGGGCTACTTCGGCTCGATTTCCCGGAACTTGGGAGATAATTCCCAGTCCCGGCCACTCTAAACTAATTCCTGATGGCCTTGGTTTTAAGTGAAATGGACACAGCCAAACTCTTTGAAGGTTCACTTTCGAGCTTCTGGGCCGAAATATAGCCCCACTTCACTTTAAGACTGAAAGAGTAGCCGGGACCGCCTTACGCGCATGGTAATTTTGTCGAGCTTCGGCTTGATTTCCTTGGACTTGGGGGATATTTTCCAGTCCCGGAAGCTCTAAACTAACTCCTGAATGCCTTTGTTTTTAGTGAAATGGACACAGGTAAAAGGGGCGCACGCTAGGTTTCCAGGTTGTAGGCCGAAATATAGCCCCACTTTATTTTAAGACTGAAAGTGTGCACGAAAGCGCCTTAAGCGCATCGAAATTTTTAGCCACTATGGCTCGATCTGCCAAAACTTGGGGGATATTTTCCAGTCCCGGGGACACTACCCTAACTCTTGATGGCCTTAGTTTTCAGTCAAATAGTCACAGGTAACAGGAGCGCACGCTCGGTGTCGAGCTTGTAGGCCGAAATGTAGCCCCAGTTCATTTTAAGACTGAAAGAGTAAACGAAACTGCCGTACGCTTATCGTAATTTTAAGAAAGTATGGCTCAATTTGTCGAAACTTGGAGGATAGCTTCCAGTCTCGAGGATTCTAAACTATCTCCTGATGGACTTAGTTCTTAGTGAAATGGACACAGGTAAAAGGAGAGCACGCTCGGTGTCGAGCCTGTAGAACCGAAATATAGCCCCACTTCATTTTCGGAGTAAACGAGTAGCCCAGACCGCCTTACGCGCATCGTGATTTTGAGCATCTTTGGCTCGATTTGCCGGAATTCGGGGAACATTTTCCAGTCCCGAGGACTCTATGCTAACCCCTGATGAACTTAGTTTTCAGTGATATGTACACAGGCAAAAGGAGCGCACGCTCGGTGTTGAGCTTGTCGGCCGAAATATAGCCCCACTTCATTTTAAGACTGAAAGAGTAGCCGAGACCGCCTTACGCGCATCGTGATTTTCAGCAACTTTGGCTCGATCTGCAAGAATTTGGGAAATATTTTCCAGTCCCAAGGACTCTAAACTAACTCCTGATGGCCTAAGATGTCAGTGAATGGACACAGGTAAAATTAGCGCACGCCCGGTCTCGAGCTTCTAGGTCGAAACATAGCCCCCTTTAATTTTAAGACTGAAAGAGTAGCCGAGACCGCCTTACGCGCATCGTGATTTTGGGCCACTTTTGCTCGATTTCCCGGAAGTTGCCCAATAATTTAAAGTCCCGGGGACGCTAAACTAACTCCCGATGACCTTGGTTTGCAGTTTAATGAACACAGCAAGAAATTCTGAACGCTCACCTTCGAGCTTCAGGGCTGAAATATAGCCCTACTTAGATTTAAGACTGAAAGAATAGCCGAGAGCCCGTTACGCGCATCGTAATTTTCATCAACTTCGGCGCCATTTCCTGGAACTTGGAGAATATTTTCCAGTCCCGGGGACTCTACACTAACTCCTGATGGTCTTGGTTTGCAGTGAAATGGACAGAGCAAAACTTTTTGAACGCTCACTTTCGAGCCTGTGGGCCTAAATATAGCCGCACTTCACTTTAAGACTGAAACAGTAGCCGAGACCGCGTTACGCGCATCGTGATTTTGATCAACTTCTGCTCGCTTTCCTGGAACTTGGGGAATATTTTCCAGTCCTGGGGACTCTAAACTGACTCCTGATGGCCATGGTTTGCAGTGAAATTCACACAGCACAAGTTTTTGAAGGCACACTTTCGAGCTTCTAGGCCGAAATATAGTCCCACATCACTTACGACTTAAAGAGTAGCCGAGACCGGCGTGCGCGCATCGTGATTTTGACCAACTTCGAGTCGATATTCCGGAACTTGGGGGATACTTTCCACTCCCAGGGACTCTAAAGTAACTCTTGATGGCCTTGGTTTGCAGTGAAATGGAGACAGCAAAACTTTTTGAACGCTCACCTTCAAGCTTTTGGGCCGAAATATAGCCCACTTTACTTTACTACTGAAAAAGTGGCCAAGAGCGCGTTACGCGCATCGTGATTTTGACAAACTTCGGGTGGATTTCCCGGAACTTGGGGGATATTTTCCAGTCCCTTGGACGCTAAACTAGGTGCCGATGGCCTTGTTTTGCCGTGAAATGGACACAGCAAAGCTTTTTGAACGCTATCTTTCGAGCTTGTGAGCCGAAATATAGCCATACTTCACTTTAAGACTGAAACAGTAGCCGACACCACGTTTCGCGCATCGTGATTTTGATCAACTTCGGCTCGATTTCCCGGAACTTGCGAAATATTTTCCAGTCCCGGGTACTCTAAACTAACTCGTGCTGGTCTTGGTTTGCAGTGAAACGGAAACAGAAAAAGTTTTTGAACGCATACTTTCGAGCTTCTGGACAGAAATAGAACCCCACTTCACTTGAAGACTGAAAGAGTAGCCGAGACCGCCTTACGTGCATCGTGATTTTGAGCAACTTCGGCTCGATTTGCCTGAACTAAGGGGATATATTCCAGTTCTGAGGACTGTAAACAAATTCCTGATGGCCTTGGTTTGCAGTAAAATGGACCCAGCAAAAGTTTTTGAACGCTCAATTTCGCGCTTCTGGGCCAAAATATAGCCCCCCATTACTTTAACACTGAAAGAGTAGCCGAGACCGCCTTACGCGCATCGTGATTTTGACAAACTTCGGCTCGATTTCTTGGAACTTGGGGGATATTTTCCAGTCCCGAGGACTCTAAACTAACTCCTGCTTGTCTTGGTTTGCAGTGAAATGGACACAGCGAAAGTTTTTGGACGCTCACTCTCGAGCTTCTGGACCGAAATATAGCCCCACTTTACTTTAAGACTGAAAGAGTAGCCAAGACCGTCTTGCGCAAATCGTGATTTTGACCAACTTCGGGTCGGTTTCCCGGAACTTGGGGGATATATTCCATTTCCGCGGGCTCTAAACTAACTCCTGATGGGCTTGGTATTCAGTGAAATGGACAAAGGAAAGCTTTTTGAACACTCTCTTTGTAGCTTCTGGGCCGAAAGAGAATCCCACTTCACTTTCACACTGAAATAGTAGCCGAGACCGCCTCACGCGCATCGTGAGTTAGACCAAGTTCAGCTCGATTTCACGCAACTTTTGGGATATTTTCCAGTCCGCGGGACTCTAAACTAACTCCGGGTGGCCTTGGTTTGCACTGAAATGGGCACAGCATAACGTTTTGAACGCCCACTATGGAGCTTGTTGGCCGAAATATAGCCCCACTTCACTTTAAGACTGAAAGAGTAGCCGAGATCGCCTTACGCGCATCGTGATTTTGACCATTTTCGGATCGATTTCTCGGAACTTGGGGGATATTTTCCAGTCCCGGGGACTGTAAACTAACTCCTGATCGCCTTGCTTTGCATTGAAATGGACAGAGCAAAACTTTTTGAACGCTCACTTTCGAGCTTCTGGGCCGAAATATAGCCACACTTTACTTTAAGACTGAAACAGTAGCCGAGACCGCATTTCGCGCATCGTGATTTTGATCAACTTGGGCTCGCTTTCCCGGAGCTTGGGGAATATTTGCCAGTCCCGGGGACCCTAAACTCACTTTTGATAGCTTTGGTTTGCAGTGAAATGCACACAGCAAAACTTTTTGAACGCTCACTTTCGAGCTTCTGGACAGAAATATAGCCAGACTTTACTTTAAGACTGAAAGAGTAGCCGAAACCGCCTTACGTATATGGTAATTTTGACGAACTTCGAATGGATTTCCCGGAACTTGGGGTATATTTTCCAGTCCCCTGGACGCTAAACTAAGTCCTGATGGCCTTGTTTTGAAGTGAAATGGACACAGCAAACTTTTTGAACGCTCACTTTCTAGCTTGTGGGCCGAAATATAGGCGCATTTGACTTTAAGACTAAAACAGTAGCCGAGACCACGTTACGCGCATCATGAATTTGATGAACTTCGGCTCCAACTCCCGGGACTTGGGGGATATTTTCCAGTCCCGGGGACTCTAAACTAGCTCCTGATGGCTTTGGTTTGCAGTGAAATAAACACAGCGGAACTTTTTGAACGCTCACTTTTGAGCTTCTGGGCCGAAATATAGCCCCACTTCACTTTAAGACTGAAAGACTAGCCAAGACCGTCTTGCGCGCATCGTGATTTTGACCAACGTCTTCTGGATTTTCCGGAACTTGGGAAATATATTGCAGTCCCGGGGACTCTAAACTAACTCCTGATGGCCTCGGTTTGCAGTGAAATGGACACAGCAAATTTTTTGCATTGCTCACTGTGGAGTTTCTGGGCCGAAATAGAGCCCCACTTCACTTTAAAACTGAAAGAGTAGCCTGGGCCGCCTTAGGCGCATCGTGATTTTGACCAACTTCGGCTTGAGTTGCCAGAAGTTAAAAGATATTTCCCAGTCCCGGGGACTCTAGACTAACTCATGATGGCCTTGGTTTTCAGTGAAATTCAGAGAGGAAAACTTTTTGAACGCTCACGTTCGAGCTTCTGGACCGAAATATAGCCCTACTTCACTTTAAGACTGAAAGAGTAGCCGAGACCGCCTTACGCGAATCGTTATTTTGACCAACTTCGTCTCGATTTCGCGGAACCTGGGGGATATTTTCCAGCTCCGGGCACTGTCAACTACTTACTGAGGGCCTTGCTTTGCAGTGAAATGGGCACAGCATAACTTTTTGAACGCTCACTTTCGAGCTTCTGGGCCGAAATATACAGCCACGTCACTTTAAGACTAAAAGAGTAGACGAGACTGCTTTACGCGCATCGTGATTTTGACAAACTTCGGCTCGATTTCCCGGAACTTGGGGGATATTTTGATGTCCCGGAGACTGTAAACTATCTCCTAATGTGGCTTGGTTCGCGGTGAAATGGACACAGCACAACTTTTTCAACTTTCACTTTCGAGCTTCTGGGCGGAAATATAGCCCGAGTTTACTTTAAAGAATGAAAGAATAGCCGAGACCGTCTTGCGCGCATCGTGATTTTGACCAACTTTTGCTCGATTTCCCGGGAAATGGGGAATATTTCCCGGTAGCGGGGACTCTAAACTAACTCCTGATTGCCTTGGTTTGCATTGAAATGGAGAGAGCAAAACTTTTTCAACGCTCCCCTTCGGGCTTCTGAGCCGAAATATAGCCCCACTTCAGTTTAAGACTTAAAGAGTAGCCGACACCGTCTTACGCGCATCGTGATTTTGACCAACTTCGGCTCGATTTCCCGAAACTTCAGGTATATATTCAAGTCACAAGGACTCTAAACTAACCCCTGATGGCCTTGGTCTGCAGTGAAATGGACACAGCAAATTTTTTTGAACGCTTACTTTCGAAATTCTAGGCCGAAATATAGCCCCACTTCACTTTAAGACTGAAATAGTAGCCGAGACTGCCTTAGACGCATCGTGAATTTGACCAACTTCGGCTTGAGTTGCCAGAACTTAGGGGATATTTTCCAGTCCCGTGGACTCTAAACTAACTCATGATGGCCTTGGTTTTCAGTTTAATTGAGAGAGCAAAACTTTCTGAACGCTCACTTTCGAGCTTCTGGGCCGAAATATACAGCCACGTCACTTTAAGACTAAAAGAGTAGCCGAGACTGCTTTACGCGCATCGTGATTTTGACAAACTTCGGCTCGATTTCCCGGGACTGGGGGGATATTTTGATGTCCCGGACACTGTAAACAATCTGCTGATGTGGCTTGGTTTGCGGTGAAATGGACACAGCAAAACCTTTTGAACTTTCACTTTCTAGCTTCTGGGCCGAAATATAGCCCCAGTTCACTTTAAGAATGAAAGAGTAGCCGAGACCGCCTTACGCGCATCGCGATTTTGACAAAATTCGGCTCGATTTCCCCGAACTTGGGCGATATTCTCCAGTCCCGAGGAGTCTAAACTAACTGCTGATGGCCTTCGTTTGCAGTGAAATGAGCACAGCAAAACTTTCTGAACTTTCACTTTCTAGCTTCTCGGCCGAAATATAGCCCCAGTTCACTTTAAGAATGAAAGAATAGCCGAGACCGCCTTACGCGCATCGTGATTTTGACAAAATTCGGCTCGATTTCCCCGATGTTGGGCGATATTTTCCAGTCCCGAGGAGTCTAAACTAACTCCTGATGGCCTTGGTTTGCAGTGAAATGAACACAGTAACACTTTTTGAAGGCTTATTTTCGAGCGTCTGGGATGAAATATAGCCCCACTTCACTTTAAGACTGAAAGAGTAGGCTAGACCGCCTTAGGCGCATCGTGATTTTGAGCAACTTCCGCTCGATTTTCTAGAATTTTGGCGATATTTTCAAGTCCCAGGGACTCTAGACTAACTCCTGATGGCCTTGGTTTGCAGTGAAATGGACGCAGGAAAACTTTTTGAACGCTCAGTTTCGAGCTTCTGGGCCGAAATACAACCGTATTTCACTTTAAGACTGAAATAGTAGCCGAGACCGCCTTACGAGCATCGTGATTTTGACCAAGTTCAGCTCGATTTCCCGGAACTTGGGGGATATTTTCCAGTCCGGGGGACTTTAAACTAACTCCTGATGGCCTTGGTTTGCAGTTAAATCCAGAAAGCGTAACTTTTTAAAGGGTCACTTTCGAGCTTCTGGGCCGAAGTATACCCCCACTTTACTTTAAGACTGAAAGAGTAGCCGAGACCGTCTTACGCGCATCGTGATTTTGACCAACTTCCGTTCGATTTGCCGGAACTTCGGGGATATATTCCAGTCCCGGGGACTCTAAACTAACTGCTGATGGCCTTGGTTTGCAGTGAAATGGACACAGCACATTTTTTTGAAAGCTCACTTTCGAGCTTCTCGGTCGAAATATAGCCCTTCTTCACTTTAAGACTGAAAGAGTAGCCGAGACCGCCTTACGCGCATCGTAATTTTGACCAACTTCGGCTCGATTTCCCGGAAGTTGGCAAATATTTTCAATTCCCGGGGAAGCTAAACTAACTTCCGATGGCCTTAGTTTGCAGTTAAATGGACACAGCAAAGCTTTTTGAATGCTCACTTTCGAGCTTATCAGTCGAAATATAGCCCCACTTAACTTTAAGACTGAAACAGTAGCCGAGACCGCCTTACGCGCATCGTGATTTTGACCAACTTCGGCTCGCTTTACCGGAACTTTGGGGATATTTTCCAGTCCCGGGGACTCTAAACTAACTCCTGATCGCCTTGGTTTCCAGTGAAATGGACACAGGAACACTTTTTGAACGCGCACTTTCGAGCTTGCTGGCCGAAATATAGCCCCACTTCATTTTAATGCTGAAAGAGTAGCCGAGACCGCCTTACGCGCATCGTGATTTTGAGCAACTTTGGCTCGATCTGCCAGAATTTGGGAAATATTTTCCAGTCCCAAGGACTCTAAACTAACTCCTGATGGCCTAAGATGTCAGTGAAATGGACACAGGTAAAATTAGCGCACGCCCGGTCTCGAGCTTCTAGGTCGAAATAAAGCCCCCTTTAATTTTAAGACTGAAAGAGTAGCCGAGACCGCCTTACGCGCATCGTGATTTTGGGCCACTTTGTCTCGATTTCCCGGAAGTTGCCCAATAATTTAAAGTCCCGGGGACGCTAAACTAACTCCCGATGACCTTGGTTTGCAGTTTAATGAACACAGCAAGAAATTCTGAACGCTCACCTTCGAGCTTCAGGGCTGAAATATAGCCCTACTTAGATTTAAGACTGAAAGAATAGCCGAGAGCCCGTTACGCGCATCGTAATTTTCATCAACTTCGGCGCCATTTCCTGGAACCTGGAGAATATTTTCCAGTCCCGGGGACTCTAAACTAACTCCTGAAGGCCTTGGTTTGGAGTGAAATGGACAGAGCAAAACTTTTTGAACGCTCACTTTCGAGCTTGTGGGCCTAAATATAGCCGCACTTCACTTTAAGACTGAAACAGTAGCCGAGACCGCGTTACGCGCATCGTGATTTTGATCAACTTCTGCTCGCTTTCCTGGAACTTGGGGAATATTTTCCAGTCCCGGGGACTCTAAACTAACTCCTGATGGCCATGGTTTGCAGTGAAATTCACACAGCACAAGTTTTTGAAGGCACACTTTCGAGCTTCTAGGCCGAAATATAGTCCCACATCACTTACGACTTAAAGAGTAGCCGACACCGGCGTGCGCGCATCGTGATTTTGACCAACTTCGGGTCGATATTCCGGAACTTGGGGGATATTTTCCAGTCCCGGGGACTCTAAAGTAACTCTTGATGGCCTTTGTTTGCAGTGAAATTGAGACAGCAAAACTTTTTGAACGCTCACCTTCAATCTTCTGGGCCGAAATATAGCCCACTTTACTTTAATACTGAAAAAGTAGCCGAGAGCGCGTTACGCGCATCGTGATTTTGACAAACTTCGGGTGGATTTCCCGGAACTTGGGGGATATTTTCCAGTCCCTTGGACGCTAAACTAGGTGCCGATGGCCTTTGCAGTGAAATGGACACGGCAAAGCTTTTTGAACGCTCACTTTCGAGATTGTGGCCGAAATATAGCCATACTTCACTTTAAGACTGAAACAGTAGCCGAGACCACGTTTCGGGCATCGTGATTTTGATCAACTTCGGCTCGATTTCTCGGAACTTGCGAAATATTTTCCAGTCCCGCGGACTCTAAACTAACTCGTGCTGGTCTTGGTTTGCAGTGAAACGGAAACAGAAAAAGTGTTTGAACGCATACTTTCGAGCTTCTGGACCGAAATAGAACCCCATTTCACTTGAAGACTGAAAGAGTAGTCGAGACCGCCTTACGCGCATCGTGATTTTGATTAAATTTGCCGGAACTAAGGGGATATATTCCAGTTCTTAGGACTCTAAACTAATTCCAGAGGGCCTTGGTTTGCAGTAAAATGGACCCAGCAAAACTTTTTGAACCCTCAATTTCGAGCTTCTGGGCCAAAATATAGCCACCCATTACTTTAACACTGAAAGAGTAGCCGAGACCGACTTACGCGCATCGTGATTTTGACAAACTTCGGGTTGATTTCCCGGAACTTGGGGGATAGTTTCCAGTCCCGGGGACTCTCAACTAACTCCTGCTTGTCTTGGTTTGCAGTGAAATGGACACAGCGAAGACTGAAAGAGTAGCCGAGACCGTCTTGAGCGAATCGTGATTTTGACCAATTTCGCGTTTATTTCCCGAAACTTGGGGGATATATTCCAGTCAAAGGGACTCTAAAGTAACTCCTGAAGGCCGTGGTTTTCAGTGAAATGGACAGAGCACAACTTTGGAGCTGATGGGCAGAAATATAGCCCGACTTTACTTTAAGACTGAAAGAGTAGATGAGACCGCCTTACACGCATCGTAATTTTGACGAACTTCGAATGGATTTCCCGGAACTTGGGGGATATTTTGCAGTCCCTCGGACGCTAAACTAAGTCCTGATGGCCTTGTTTTGAAGTAAAATGGACACAACAAAACTTTTTGAACGCTCACTTTCCAGCTTGTGGGCCGAAATATAGCCACACTTCACTTTAGGACTGACACAGTAGCCGAGACCACGTTACGCGCATCATGAATTTGATCAACTTTGGCTCCATTTCCCGGGACTTGGGGGATATTCTCCAGTGCCAGGGACTCTAAACTAACTTCTGATGGCCTTGGTTTGCACTGAAAGTGACAGAGCAAAACTTTTGAAACACCTACTTTGGAGCTTCTGGGCCGAAATATTGCCCCACTTCACTTTAAGACTGAAAGAGTAACCGAGACAACCTTACGCACATCGTGATTTTGACCAACTGCCCCTCGATTTAGGGGAACTTGGGGGATATTTTCCAGTCCCGAGGACTCTTAAGTAACCCCTGATGGCCTTGGTTTGCATTGAAATGGATACAGCAAAACTTTTTGAACGCTCACTTTTGAGCTTCTGGGCCGAAAGATAACCCCACTTTACTTTAAGACTGAAAGAGTAGCCGAGACCGTCTTGCGCAAATCGTGATTTTGACCAACTTCGGGTCGGTTTCCCGGAACTTGGGGGATATATTCCATTTCCGCGGGCTCTAAACTAACTCCTGATTGCCTTGGTTTTCAGTGAAATGGACAAAGGAAAGCTTTTTGAACACTCTTTTTGTAGCTTCTGGGCCGAAATAGAATCCCACTTAAGTTTCAGACTGAAATAGTAGCCGAGACCACCTTACGCGCATCGTGAGTTAGACCAAGTTCAGCCCGATTTCACGCAACTTTTGGGATATATTCCAGTCCGGGGGACTCTAAACTAACTCCGGATGGCCTTGGTTTGCACTGAAATGGGCAAGGCATAACTTTTTTAACGCCCGCTTTGGAGCTTGTCGGCCGAAATATAGCCCCACTTCACTTAAGGCTGAAAGAGTAGCCGAGATCGCCTTTCGCGCATCGTGCTTTTGACCATTTTCGGATCGATTTCTCGGAACTTGGGGGATATTTTCCAGTCCCGGGGACTCTAAACTAACTCCTGATCGCCTTGCTTTGCATTGAAATGGACAGAGCAAAACTTTTTGAACGCTCACTTTCGAGCTTGTGGGCCGTAATATAGCCACACTTTACTTTAAGACTGAAACAGTAGCCGAGACCGCATTTCGCGCATCGTGATTTTGATCAACTTCGGCTCGCTTTCCCGGAACTTGGGGAATATTTTCCAGTCCCGGGGACTCTAAACTAACTCCTGATCGCCTTGCTTTGCATTGAAATGGACAGAGCAAAACTTTTTGAACGCTCACTTTCGAGCTTGTGGGCCGTAATATAGCCACACTTTACTTTAAGACTGAAACAGTAGCCGAGACCGCATTTCGCGCATCGTGATTTTGATCAACTTCGGCTCGCTTTCCCGGAACTTGGGGAATATTTTCCAGTCCCGGGGACTCTAAACTAACTCCTGATCGCCTTGCTTTGCATTGAAATGGACAGAGCAAAACTTTTTGAACGCTCACTTTCGAGCTTGTGGGCCGTAATATAGCCACACTTTACTTTAAGACTGAAACAGTAGCCGAGACCGCATTTCGCGCATCGTGATTTTGATCAACTTCGGCTCGCTTTCCCGGAACTTGGGGAATATTTTCCAGTCCCGGGGACTCTAAACTAACTCCTGATCGCCTTGCTTTGCATTGAAATGGACAGAGCAAAACTTTTTGAACGCTCACTTTCGAGCTTGTGGGCCGTAATATAGCCACACTTTACTTTAAGACTGAAACAGTAGCCGAGACCGCATTTCGCGCATCGTGATTTTGATCAACTTCGGCTCGCTTTCCCGGAACTTGCGGAATATTTTCCAGTCCCGGGGACCCTAAACTAACTTTTGATAGCTTTGGTTTGCAGTGAAATGGAGACAGCAAAACTTTTTGAACGCTCACTTTCGAGCTTCTGAACAGAAATATAGCCCCACTTCACTTTAAGACTGAAAGGGTAGCCGAGACCGCTTTGGGAGCATTGCGATTTTGACCAACTTGAGCTCGATTTACCGGAACTTGGGGAATATTTTCCAGTCCCAGGGATGCTAAACTAACTCGTGATGGCCTTGGTTTTCAGTGAAATTCAGAGAGGAAAACTTTTTGAACGCTCACTTTCGGGCTTCTGGGCCGTAATATAGCCCCACTTCACTTTAAGACTGAAACAGTAGCCGATACCGCATTTCGCGCATCGTGATTTTGATCAACTTCGGTTCGATTCCCCGGAACTTGGGTAATATTTTTCAGTCCCGGGGACTCTAAACTAACCCCTGATGGCCTTGGTTTGCAGTGAAATTGACACAGCAAAACTTTTTGAACGCTCACTTTCGGGCTTCTGGCCCGAAATATAGCCGCACTTCACTTTAAGACAGAAAGAGTAGCCGAGACCACTTTAGGGGCATCTTGATTTTCACCAACCTCGGCTCAATTTCCCGGACATTGGGGCATATTTTCTTTTCCCGGGCAGGCTAAAATAACTCCTGATGGCCTTGGTTTGCAGTGAAATGAACACAGCAAAACTTTTTGAACGCTCACTTTCGGGCTTCTGGCCCGAAATATAGCCCCACTTCACTTTAAGACTGAAAGAGTAGCCGAAACTACCTGACGCAAATCGTGATTTTGACCAACTTGGGCTCGATTTCCCGGAAGTTGGGGGATATTTTCCAGTCCCGGGGACTCTAAATTAGCTCCTTATGGCTTTGGTTTGCAGTGAAATAAACACAGGGAAACTTTTTGAACGCTCACTTTCAACCTCCTGGGCAGGAATAAAGCCTCACTTCACCTTAAGACTGAAACAGTAAGCGAGACCGCCTAACGGGCACCGTGATTTTGACCAACTTCGGCTAAATTTCCCTGAACTTGGGGGATATTTTCCAGTCCCGAAGACTCTTAAGTAACCCCTGATGGCCTTGGTTTGCATTGAAATGGATACAGCAAAACTTTTTGAAGCTCACTTTTGAGCTTCTGGGCAGAAATATAGCCCCACTTCACTTTAAGACTGAAAGACTAGCCAAGACCGTCTTGCGCGCATCGTGATTTTGATCAACGTCTTCTCGATTTTCCGACCTTGGGAAATATATTGCAGTCCCGGGGACTCTAAACTAACTCCTGATGGCCTCGGTTTGCAGTGAAAGGGACACAGAAAATTTTTTGCAGCGCTCACTGTGGAGCTTCTGGGCCGAAATAGAGCCCCACTTTACTTTAAGACTGAAAGAGTAGCCGAGGCCGCCTTAGGCGCATCGTGATTTTGACCAACTTCGGCTTCAGTTGCCAGAACTTAAAAGATATTTTCCAGTCCCGGGGACTCTAAACTAACTCGTGATGGCCTTGGTTTTCAGTGAAATTCAGAGAGGAAAACTTTTTGAACCCTCACTTTCGAGCGTGTGGACCCAAATATAGCCCTACTTAACTTTAAGACTGAAAGAGTAGCCGAGACCGCCTTACGCGAATCGTTATTTTGACCAACTTCGTCTCGATTTCGCGGAACTTGGGAGACATTTTCCAGTTCCGGGCACTGTAAACTACTTCCTGAGGGCCTTGCTCTGCGGTAAAATGGACACAGCAAAACTTTTTGAACGCTCACTTTTGAGCTTGTGGGCCGAAATATAGCTCCACTTCACTTTAAGAGTGAAAGAGTAGCCGAGATCGCCTTACGACCATGGTAATTTTGACCAATTTTGGCTCGATTTCCCGGAACTTGGGGGATATTTTCCAGTCCCGCGGACTCTAAAGTAACTCCTGATGGCCTTGCTCTGGAGTGAAATGGACACAGCACAACTTTTTGAACGCTCACTTTCCAGCTTCTGGGCGGAAATATTGCCCCAGTTCACTTTAAGAATGAAAGAGTAACCGGGACCGCCTTACGCACATCGTAATTTTGACCAACTTTGGCTCGATTTCCCGGGAAATGGGGGATATTTTCCGGTACCGGGGACTCTAAACTAACTCCTGATTGCCTTGGTTTGCAGTGGAATGGACACAGCACAACTTTTTGAACGCTCAAGTTTGAGCTTCTGGGCCGAAGCATAGCCCTACTTCACTTTAAGACTGAAAGACTAGCCGAGATCGCCTTACGCGCATCGTGATTTCGGGCTACTTCGGCTCGATTTCCCAGAACTTGGGAGATAATTCCCAGTCCCGGCCACTCTAAACTAATTCCTGATGGCCTTGGTTTTAAGTGAAATGGACACAGCCAAACTCTTTGAAGGTTCACTTTCGAGCTTCTGGGCCGAAATATAGCCCCACTTCACTTTAAGACTGAAAGAGTAGCCGGGACCGCCTTACGCGCATGGTAATTTTGTCGAGCTTCGGCTTGATTTCCTTGGACTTGGGGGATATTTTCCAGTCCCGGAAGCTCTAAACTAACTCCTGAATGCCTTGGTTTTTAGTGAAATGGACACAGGTAAAAGGGGCGCACGCTAGGTTTCCAGGTTGTAGGCCGAAATATAGCCCCACTTTATTTTAAGACTGAAAGTGTGCACGAAAGCGCCTTAAGCGCATCGAAATTTTTAGCCACTATGGCTCGATCTGCCAAAACTTGGGGGATATTTTCCAGTCCCGGGGACACTACCCTAACTCTTGATGGCCTTAGTTTTCAGTCAAATAGTCACAGGTAACAGGAGCGCACGCTCGGTGTCGAGCTTGTAGGCCGAAATGTAGCCCCAGTTCATTTTAAGACTGAAAGAGTAAACGAAACTGCCGTACGCTTATCGTAATTTTAAGAAAGTATGGCTCAATTTGTCGAAACTTGGAGGATAGCTTCCAGTCTCGAGGATTCTAAACTATCTCCTGATGGACTTAGTTCTTAGTGAAATGGACACAGGTAAAAGGAGAGCACGCTCGGTGTCGAGCCTGTAGAACCGAAATATAGCCCCACTTCATTTTCGGAGTAAACGAGTAGCCCAGACCGCCTTACGCGCATCGTGATTTTGAGCATCTTTGGCTCGATTTGCCGGAATTCGGGGAACATTTTCCAGTCCCGAGGACTCTATGCTAACCCCTGATGAACTTAGTTTTCAGTGATATGTACACAGGCAAAAGGAGCGCACGCTCGGTGTTGAGCTTGTCGGCCGAAATATAGCCCCACTTCATTTTAAGACTGAAAGAGTAGCCGAGACCGCCTTACGCGCATCGTGATTTTCAGCAACTTTGGCTCGATCTGCAAGAATTTGGGAAATATTTTCCAGTCCCAAAGACTCTAAACTAACTCCTGATGGCCTAAGATGTCAGTGAATGGACACAGGTAAAATTAGCGCACGCCCGGTCTCGAGCTTCTAGGTCGAAACATAGCCCCCTTTAATTTTAAGACTGAAAGAGTAGCCGAGACCGCCTTACGCGCATCGTGATTTTGGGCCACTTTTGCTCGATTTCCCGGAAGTTGCCCAATAATTTAAAGTCCCGGGGACGCTAAACTAACTCCCGATGACCTTGGTTTGCAGTTTAATGAACACAGCAAGAAATTCTGAACGCTCACCTTCGAGCTTCAGGGCTGAAATATAGCCCTACTTAGATTTAAGACTGAAAGAATAGCCGAGAGCCCGTTACGCGCATCGTAATTTTCATCAACTTCGGCGCCATTTCCTGGAACTTGGAGAATATTTTCCAGTCCCGGGGACTCTACACTAACTCCTGATGGTCTTGGTTTGCAGTGAAATGGACAGAGCAAAACTTTTTGAACGCTCACTTTCGAGCCTGTGGGCCTAAATATAGCCGCACTTCACTTTAAGACTGAAACAGTAGCCGAGACCGCGTTACGCGCATCGTGATTTTGATCAACTTCTGCTCGCTTTCCTGGAACTTGGGGAATATTTTCCAGTCCTGGGGACTCTAAACTGACTCCTGATGGCCATGGTTTGCAGTGAAATTCACACAGCACAAGTTTTTGAAGGCACACTTTCGAGCTTCTAGGCCGAAATATAGTCCCACATCACTTACGACTTAAAGAGTAGCCGAGACCGGCGTGCGCGCATCGTGATTTTGACCAACTTCGAGTCGATATTCCGGAACTTGGGGGATACTTTCCACTCCCATAGACTCTAAAGTAACTCTTGATGGCCTTGGTTTGCAGTGAAATGGAGACAGCAAAACTTTTTGAACGCTCACCTTCAAGCTTCTGGGCCGAAATATAGCCCACTTTACTTTACTACTGAAAAAGTGGCCAAGAGCGCGTTACGCGCATCGTGATTTTGACAAACTTCGGGTGGATTTCCCGGAACTTGGGGGATATTTTCCAGTCCCTTGGACGCTAAACTAGGTGCCGATGGCCTTGTTTTGCCGTGAAATGGACACAGCAAAGCTTTTTGAACGCTATCTTTCGAGCTTGTGAGCCGAAATATAGCCATACTTCACTTTAAGACTGAAACAGTAGCCGACACCACGTTTCGCGCATCGTGATTTTGATCAACTTCGGCTCGATTTCCCGGAACTTGCGAAATATTTTCCAGTCCCGGGTACTCTAAACTAACTCGTGCTGGTCTTGGTTTGCAGTGAAACGGAAACAGAAAAAGTTTTTGAACGCATACTTTCGAGCTTCTGGACAGAAATAGAACCCCACTTCACTTGAAGACTGAAAGAGTAGCCGAGACCGCCTTACGTGCATCGTGATTTTGAGCAACTTCGGCTCGATTTGCCTGAACTAAGGGGATATATTCCAGTTCTGAGGACTGTAAACAAATTCCTGATGGCCTTGGTTTGCAGTAAAATGGACCCAGCAAAAGTTTTTGAACGCTCAATTTCGCGCTTCTGGGCCAAAATATAGCCCCCCATTACTTTAACACTGAAAGAGTAGCCGAGACCGCCTTACGCGCATCGTGATTTTGACAAACTTCGGCTCGATTTCTTGGAACTTGGGGGATATTTTCCAGTCCCGAGGACTCTAAACTAACTCCTGCTTGTCTTGGTTTGCAGTGAAATGGACACAGCGAAAGTTTTTGGACGCTCACTCTCGAGCTTCTGGACCGAAATATAGCCCCACTTTACTTTAAGACTGAAAGAGTAGCCAAGACCGTCTTGCGCAAATCGTGATTTTGACCAACTTCGGGTCGGTTTCCCGGAACTTGGGGGATATATTCCATTTCCGCGGGCTCTAAACTAACTCCTGATGGGCTTGGTATTCAGTGAAATGGACAAAGGAAAGCTTTTTGAACACTCTCTTTGTAGCTTCTGGGCCGAAAGAGAATCCCACTTCACTTTCACACTGAAATAGTAGCCGAGACCGCCTCACGCGCATCGTGAGTTAGACCAAGTTCAGCTCGATTTCACGCAACTTTTGGGATATTTTCCAGTCCGCGGGACTCTAAACTAACTCCGGGTGGCCTTGGTTTGCACTGAAATGGGCACAGCATAACGTTTTGAACGCCCACTATGGAGCTTGTTGGCCGAAATATAGCCCCACTTCACTTTAAGACTGAAAGAGTAGCCGAGATCGCCTTACGCGCATCGTGATTTTGACCATTTTCGGATCGATTTCTCGGAACTTGGGGGATATTTTCCAGTCCCGGGGACTGTAAACTAACTCCTGATCGCCTTGCTTTGCATTGAAATGGACAGAGCAAAACTTTTTGAACGCTCACTTTCGAGCTTCTGGGCCGAAATATAGCCACACTTTACTTTAAGACTGAAACAGTAGCCGAGACCGCATTTCGCGCATCGTGATTTTGATCAACTTGGGCTCGCTTTCCCGGAGCTTGGGGAATATTTGCCAGTCCCGGGGACCCTAAACTCACTTTTGATAGCTTTGGTTTGCAGTGAAATGCACACAGCAAAACTTTTTGAACGCTCACTTTCGAGCTTCTGGACAGAAATATAGCCAGACTTTACTTTAAGACTGAAAGAGTAGCCGAAACCGCCTTACGTATATGGTAATTTTGACGAACTTCGAATGGATTTCCCGGAACTTGGGGTATATTTTCCAGTCCCCTGGACGCTAAACTAAGTCCTGATGGCCTTGTTTTGAAGTGAAATGGACACAGCAAACTTTTTGAACGCTCACTTTCTAGCTTGTGGGCCGAAATATAGGCGCATTTGACTTTAAGACTAAAACAGTAGCCGAGACCACGTTACGCGCATCATGAATTTGATCAACTTCGGCTCCAACTCCCGGGACTTGGGGGATATTTTCCAGTCCCGGGGACTCTAAACTAGCTCCTGATGGCTTTGGTTTGCAGTGAAATAAACACAGCGGAACTTTTTGAACGCTCACTTTCAAGCTCCTGGGCAGGAATAAAGCCTCACTTCACTTTAAGACTGAAACAGTAAGCGAGACCGCCTAACGCGCACCGTGATTTTCACCAACTTCGGCTAAATTTCCCTGAACTTGGGGGATATTTTCCAGTCCCGAAGACTCTTAAGTAACCCCTGATGGCCTTGGTTTCCATTGAAATGGATACGGAAAAACTTTTTGAACACTCACTTTTGACCTTCTGGGCCGAAATATAGCCCCACTTCGCTTTAAGACTGAAAGACTAGCCAAGACCGTCTTGCGCGCATCGTGATTTTGACCAACGGCTTCTCCATTTTCCGGAACTTGGGATATATATTGCAGTCCCGGGGACTCTAAACTAACTCCTGATGGCCTTGGTTTGCAGTGAAATGGACACAGCAAATTTTTTGCAGCGCTCACTTTGGAGCTTCTGGGCCGAAATAGAGCCCCACTTCACTTTAAGACTGAAAGAGTAGCCGAGGCCGCCTTAGGCGCATCGTGATTTTGACCAACTTCGCCTTGATCTGCCAGAACTTAAAAGATATTTTCCAGTCCCGGGGACTCTAAACTAACTCATGATGGCCTTCGTTTGCAGTGAAATTGAGAGAGGAAAACTTTTTGATCGCTCACTTTCGAGCTTCTGGACCGAAATATAGCCCTACTTCACTTTAAGACTGAAAGAGTAGCCGAGACCGCCTTACGCGATTCGTTATTTTGACCAACTTCGTCTCGATTTCGCGGGACTTGAGGGATATTTTCCAGTTCCGGGCACTGTAAACTACTTCATGAGGGCCTTGCTTTGCAGTGAAATGGGCACAGCATAACTTTTTGAAGGCTCACTTTCGAGCTTCTGGGCCGAAATATACAGCCACGTCACTTTAAGACTCAAAGAGTAGCCGAGACTGCTTTACGCGCATCGTGATTTTGACAAACTTCGGCTCGATTTCCCGCAACTTGGGGGATATTTTGATGTACCGGACACTGTAAACTATCTCCTGATGTGGCTTGGTTCGCGGTGAAATGGACACAGCAAAACTTTTTGAACTTTCACTTTCGAGCTTCTGGGCCGAAATATAGCCCGAGTTCACTTTAAGAATGAAAGAATAGCCGACACCGCCTTACGTGCATCGTGATTTTGACCAACTTTGGCTCGATTTCCCGGGAAATGGGGAATATTTTCCGGTATAGGGGACTCTAAAGTAACTCCTGATTGCCTTGGTTTGCATTGAAATGGAGAGAGCAAAACTTTTTCAACGCTCCCCTTCGGGCTTCTGAGCCGAAATATAGCCCCACTTCAGTTTAAGACTGAAAGAGTAGCCGACACCGTCTTACGCGACTCGTGATTTGACCAACTTCGGCTCGATTTCCCGAAACTTCGGGGATATATTCATGTCCCAAGCAATCTAAACTAACCCCTGATGGCCTTGGTCTGCAGTGAAATGGACAGAGCAAATTTTTTTGAACACTTACTTTCTAAATTCTAGGCCGAAATATAGCCCCACTTCACTTTAAGACTGAAATAGTAGCCGAGACTGCCTTAGACGCATCGTGATTTTGACCAACTTCGGCTTGAGTTGCCAGAACTGAAGGGGTCTTTTCCAGTCCCGTGGACTCTAAACTAACTCATGATGGCCTTGGTTTTCAGTTAAATTGAGAGAGCAAAACTTTTTGAACGCTCACTTTCGAGCTTCTGGGCCGAAATATACAGCCACGTCACTTTAAGACTAAAAGAGTAGCCGAGACTGCTTTACGCGCATCGTGATTTTGACAAAATTCGGCTCGATTTGCCCGAACTTGGGCGATATTTTCCAGTCCCGAGGAGTCTAAACTAACTTCTGATGGCCTTGGTTTGCAGTGAAATGAACACAGCATACCTTTTTGAACTTTCACTTTCTAGTTTCTCGGCCGAAATATAGCCCCAGTTCACTTTAAGAATGAAAGAGTAGCCGAGACCGCCTTACGCGCACCGTGATTTTGACAAAATTCGGCTGGATTTACCCGAACTTGGGCGATATTTTCCAGTCCTGAGGAGTCTAAACTAACTTCTGATGGCCTTGGTTTGCAGTGAAATGAAAACAGTAACACTTTTTGAACGCTTATTTTCGAGCGTCTGGGATGAAATATAGCCCCACTTCACTTTAAGACTGAAAGAGTAGGCGAGACCGCCTTACGCGCATCGTGATTTTAAGCAAGTTCAGCTCGATTTCCCGGAATTTGGGGGATATTTTCCAGTCCAAGGGACTTTAAACTAAGTCCTGATGGCCTTGGTTTGCAGTTAAATTCAGAAAGCGTAAGTTTTTAAAGGGTGACTTTCGAGCTTCTGGGCCGAAATATAGCCCCACTCTACTTTAAGACTGAAAGAGTAGCCGAGATCGTCTTACGCGCATCGCTATTTTGACCAACTTCCGTTCGATTTCCCGGAACTTCGGGGATATATTCCAGTCCTGGGGACTCTAAACTAACTGCTGATGGCCTTGGTTTGCAGTGAAATGGACACAGCACATTTTTTTGAACGCTCACTTTCGAGCTTCTCGGCCGAAATATAGCCCTACTTCACTTTAAGAGTGAAAGAGTAGCCGAGACCGCCTTACGCGCATCGTCATTTTGACCAACTTCGGCTCGCTTTACCGGAACTTTGGGGATATTTTCCAGTCCCGGGGACTCTTAAGTAACCCCCGATGGCCTTGGTTTGCATTGAAATGGATACAGGAAAACTTTTCGAACGCTCACTTTGGAGCTTCTGGACAGAAATATAGCCCGACTTTACTTTAAGACTGAAAGAGTAGCCGAAACCGCCTTACGTATATCGTCATTTTGACGAACTTCGAATGGATTTCTCGGAACTTGGGGTATATTTTCCAGTCCCTTGGACGCTAAACTAAGTCCTGATGGCCTTGTTTTGAAGTGAAATGGACACAGCAAAACTTTTTGAACCCTCACTTTCTAGCTTTTGGACCGAAATATAGGCACACTTGACTTTAAGACTGAAACAGTAGCCGAGACCACGTTACGCGCATCATGAATTTGATCAACTTCGGCTCCAATTCCCGCGACTTGGGGGATATTTTCCAGTCCCGGGGACTCTAAACTAACTCCTGATGGCCTTGGTTTGCATTGAAATGGACACAGCACAATTTTTTGAACGCACACCTTCGAGATTCTGGGCTGAAATATAGCCCCAGTTCACTTAAGACTGAAAGAGTAGCCGAGACCGCCTTGGTCGCATCGTGAGTTTCACAAACTCCGGGTCGATATTCCGGAACTTGGGGGATATTTTCCAGTCCCAGGAACTCTAAACTAACTCCTGATGGCGTTGGTTTGCAGTGAAATGGACAGAGCAAAACTTTTTGAACGCTCACCTTCGAGCTTCCTGGCCGAAATAAAGCCCCACTTTACTTTAAGACTTAAAGAGTAACCGAGACCACCTTACGCGCATTGTGATTTTGACAAACTTCGGGTAGATCTCCCGGAACTTGGGGAATATTTTCCAGTCCGGGGGACTCTAAATTAACTTTTTATTGCTTTGGTTTGCAGTGAAATGCACACAGCAAAACTTTTTGAACGCTCACTTTCGAGCTTATGGAAAGAGATATAGCCCCACTTCACTTTAAGACTGAAAGGGTAGCCGAGACCGCTTTGGGAGCATCGTGATTTTGACCAACCTCAGCTCGATTTACCGGAACTTGGGGAATATTTTCCAGTCCCAGGGACGCTAAACTAACTCGTGATGGCCTTGTTTTTCAGTCAAAGAACACAGCAAAACTTTTTGAACGCTCACTTTCGGCCTTCTGGGCCGAAATATAGCCCCACTTCACTTTAAGACTGAAACAGTAGCCGATACCGCATTTCGCGCATCGTGATTTTGATCAACTTCGGTTCGATTCCCCGGAACTTGGGCAATATTTTTCAGTCCCGGGGACTCTAAACTAACCCCTGATGGCCTTGGTTTGCAGTGAAATGGACACAGCAAAACTTTTTGAACGCTCACCCTCAGGCTTCTGGCCCGATATATAGCCCCACTTCACTTTAAGACAGAAAGAGTAGCCGAGACCACTTTAGGGGCATCGTGATTTTGACCAACCTCGGCTCAACTTCCCGGACATTGGGGCATATTTTCTTCTCTCGGGGATGCTAAACTAACTCCTGATGGCCTTGGTTTGCAGTGAAATGAACACAGCAAAACTTTTTGAACGCTCACTTTCGGGCTTCTGGCCCGAAATATAGCCCCACTTCACTTTAAGACTGAAAGAGTAGCCGAGACTACCTTACGCAAATCGTGATTTTGACCAACTTCGGCTCGATTTCCCGGAAGTTGGCAGATATTTTCCAGTCCCGGGGACTCCAAACTAGCTCCTGATGGCTTTGGTTTGCAGTGAAATAAACACAGGGAAACTTTTTGAACGCTCACTTTCAAGCTCCTGGGCAGGAATAAAGCCTCACTTCACTTCAAGACTGAAACAGTAAGCGAGACCGCCTAACGTGCACCCTGATTTTGACCAACTTCGGCTAAATTTCCCTGAACTTAGGGGATATTTCCAGTCCCGAAGACTCTTAAGTAACCCCTGATGGCCTTCGTTTGTATTGAAATGGGTACAGGAAAACTTTTTGAACGCTCAGTTTTGAGCTTCTGGGCCGAAATATAGCCCCACTTCACTTTGAGACTGAAAGACTAGACAAGACCGTCTTGCGCGCATCGTGATTTTGACCAACGTGTTCTCGATTTTCCGGAACTTGGGAAATATATTGCAGTTTCGGGGACTCTAAACTAACTCCTGATGGCCTTGGTTTTCAGTGAAATGGACACAACAAATTTTTTGGAGCGCTCACTTTGGAGCTTCTGGGAAGAAATAGAGCCCCACTTCAATTTAAGACTGAAAGAGTAGCGGAGGCCGCCTTAGGCGCATCGTGATTTTGACCAACTTCGGCTTGAGTTGCCAGAACTTAAAAGATATTTTCCAGTCCCGGGGACTCTAAACTAACTCATGATGCCCTTGGTTTTCAGTGAAATTCAGAGAGAAAAACTTTTTGAACGCTCACTTTCCAGCTTCTGGGCGGAAATATTTCCCCAGTTCACTTTAAGAATGAAAGAGTAACCGGGACCGCCTTACGCGCATCGTGATTTTGACCAAGTTTGGCTCGATTTCCCGGGAAATGGGGGATATTTTGCGCTACCGGGGACTCTAAACTAACTCCTGACTGCCTTGGTTTGCAGTGGAATGGACACAGCACAACTTTTTGAACGCTTACGTTTGAGCTTACTGGCCGAAGCATAGCCCTACTTCACTTTAAGACTGAAAGACTAGCCGAGACCGCCTTACGCGCATCGTGATTTTGGGCTACTTCGGCTCGATTTCCCAGAACTTGGGAGATAATTCCCAGTCCCGGCCACTCTAAACTAAAATTCGTGATGGCCTTGGTTTTCAGTGAAATGGACACAGCCAAACTCTTTGAAGGTTCACTTTGGAGCTTCTGGGCCGAAATATAGCCCCACTTCACTTTAAGACTGAAAGAGTAGCCGGGACCGCCTTACGCGCATGGTAATTTTGTCGAGCTTCGCCTTGATTTCCTGGGACTTGGGGGATATTTTCCAGTCCCGGAATCTCTAAACTAACTCCTGAATGCCTTGGTTTTTAGTGAAATGGACACAGGTAAAAGGGGCGCACGCTAGGTTTCCAGGTTGTAGGCCGAAATATAGCCCCACTTTATTTTAAGACTGAAAGTGTGCACGAGAGCGCCTTAAGCGCATCGAAATTTTTAGCCACTATGGCTCGATCAGCAAAAACTTGGGGGATATTTTCCAGTCCCGGGGACTCTACCCTAAATCTTGATGGCCCTAGTTTTCAGTCAAATGGTCACAGGTAACAGGAGCGCACGCTCGGTGTCGAGCTTGTAGGCCGAAATGTAGCCCCAGTTCATTTTAAGACTGAAAGAGTAAACGAAACTGCCGTAGGCTTATCGTAATTTTAAGAAAGTATGGCTCAATTTGCCGAAACTTGGAGGATAGCTTCCAGTCTCGAGGATTCTAAACTATCTCCTGATGGACTTAGTTCTTAGTGAAATGGACACAGGTAAAAGGAGAGCACGCTCGGTGTCGAGCTTGTAGAACCGAAATATAGCCCCACTTCATTTTCGGAGTAAACGAGTAGCCGAGACCGCCTTACGCGCATCGTGATTTTGAGCATCTTTGGCTCGATTTGCCGGAATTCGGGGAATATTTTCCAGTCCCGAGGACTCTATGCTAACTCCTGATGAACTTAGTTTTCAGTGATATGTACACAGGCAAAAGGAGCGCACGCTCGGTGTTGAGCTTGTCGGCCGAAATATAGCCCCACTTCATTTTAAGAATGAAAGAGTAGCCGAGACCGCCTTACGCGCATCGTGATTTTCAGCAACTTTGGCTCGATCTGCAAGAATTTGGGAAATATTTTCCAGTCCCAAGGACTCTAAACTAACTCCTGATGGTCTAAGATGTCAGTGAAATGGACACAGGTAAAATTAGCGCACGCCCGGTCTCGAGCTTCTAGGTCGAAATATAGCCCCCTTTAATTTAAAGACTGAAAGAGTAGCCGAGACCGCCTTACGCGCATCGTGATTTTGGGCCACTTTTGCTGGATTTCCCGGAAGTTGCCCAATAATTTAAAGTCCCGGGGACGCTAAAGTAACTCCCGATGACCTTGGTTTGCAGTTTAATGAACACAGCAAAACATTCTGAACGCTCACCTTCGAGCTTCAGGGCCGAAATATAGCCCTACTTAAATTTAAGACTGAAAGAATAGCCGAGAGCCCGTTACGCGCACCGTAATTTTCATCAACTTCGGCGCCATTTCCTGGAATTAGGAGAATATTTTCCAATCCCAGGGACTCTAAACTAAATCCTGATGGCCTTGGTTTGCAGTGAAATGTACACAGCATAACTTTTTGAACGCTCACTTTCGAGCTTGTGGGCCTAAATATAGCCACACTTCACTTTAAGACTGAAAGAGTAGCCGAGATCGCCTTACGCGCATCGTGATTTAGACCATTTTCGGATCGATTTCTCGGAACTTGGGGGATATTTTCCAGTCCCGGGGACTCTAAAGTAACTCCTGATCGCCTTGCTTTACATTGAAATGGACAGAGCAAAACTTTTTGAACGCTCACTTTCGAGCTTGTGGTCCGAAATATAGCCACACTTTACTTTAAGACTGAAACAGTAGCCGAGACCGCATTTCGCGCATCGTGATTTAGATCAACTTCGGATCGCTTTCCCGGAGCTTGGGGAATATTTTCTAGTCCCGGGGTCCCTAAACTAACTTTGATAGCTTTGGTTTGCAGTGAAATGCACACAGCAAAACTTTTTGAACGCTCACTTTCGAGCTTCTGGACAGAAATATAGCCCGACTTTACTTTAAGACTGAAAGAGTAGCCGAAACCGCCTTACGTATATGGTAATTTTGACGAACTTCGAATGGATTTCCCGGAACTTGGGGGATATTTTCCAGTCCCTTGGACGCTAAACTAAGTCCTGATGGCCTTGTTTTGAAGTGAAATGGACACAGCAAAACTTTTTGAACCCTCACTTTCTAGCTTTTGGGCCGAAATATAGGCACACTTGACTTTAAGACTGAAACAGTAGCCGAGACCACGTTACGCGCATCATGAATTTGATCAACTTCGGCTCCAATTTCCGGGACTTGGGGTATATTTTCCAGTCCCGGGGACTCTAAACTAACTCCTGATGGCCTTGGTTTGCATTGAAATGGACACAGCACAATTTTTTGAACGCACACCTTCGAGATTCTGGGCTGAAATATAGCCCCAGTTCACTTAAGACTGAAAGAGTAGCCGAGACCGCCTTGGTCGCATCGTGAGTTTCACAAACTCCGGGTCGATATTCCGGAACTTGGGGGATATTTTCCAGTCCCAGGAACTCTAAACTAACTCCTGATGGCGTTGGTTTGCAGTGAAATGGACAGAGCAAAACTTTTTGAACGCTCACCTTCGAGCTTCCTGGCCGAAATAAAGCCCCACTTTACTTTAAGACTTAAAGAGTAACCGAGACCACCTTACGCGCATTGTGATTTTGACAAACTTCGGGTAGATCTCCCGGAACTTGGGGAATATTTTCCAGTCCGGGGGACTCTAAATTAACTTTTTATTGCTTTGGTTTGCAGTGAAATGCACACAGCAAAACTTTTTGAACGCTCACTTTCGAGCTTATGGAAAGAGATATAGCCCCACTTCACTTTAAGACTGAAAGGGTAGCCGAGACCGCTTTGGGAGCATCGTGATTTTGACCAACCTCAGCTCGATTTACCGGAACTTGGGGAATATTTTCCAGTCCCAGGGACGCTAAACTAACTCGTGATGGCCTTGTTTTTCAGTCAAAGAACACAGCAAAACTTTTTGAACGCTCACTTTCGGCCTTCTGGGCCGAAATATAGCCCCACTTCACTTTAAGACTGAAACAGTAGCCGATACCGCATTTCGCGCATCGTGATTTTGATCAACTTCGGTTCGATTCCCCGGAACTTGGGCAATATTTTTCAGTCCCGGGGACTCTAAACTAACCCCTGATGGCCTTGGTTTGCAGTGAAATGGACACAGCAAAACTTTTTGAACGCTCACCCTCAGGCTTCTGGCCCGATATATAGCCCCACTTCACTTTAAGACAGAAAGAGTAGCCGAGACCACTTTAGGGGCATCGTGATTTTGACCAACCTCGGCTCAACTTCCCGGACATTGGGGCATATTTTCTTCTCTCGGGGATGCTAAACTAACTCCTGATGGCCTTGGTTTGCAGTGAAATGAACACAGCAAAACTTTTTGAACGCTCACTTTCGGGCTTCTGGCCCGAAATATAGCCCCACTTCACTTTAAGACTGAAAGAGTAGCCGAGACTACCTTACGCAAATCGTGATTTTGACCAACTTCGGCTCGATTTCCCGGAAGTTGGCAGATATTTTCCAGTCCCGGGGACTCCAAACTAGCTCCTGATGGCTTTGGTTTGCAGTGAAATAAACACAGGGAAACTTTTTGAACGCTCACTTTCAAGCTCCTGGGCAGGAATAAAGCCTCACTTCACTTCAAGACTGAAACAGTAAGCGAGACCGCCTAACGTGCACCCTGATTTTGACCAACTTCGGCTAAATTTCCCTGAACTTAGGGGATATTTCCAGTCCCGAAGACTCTTAAGTAACCCCTGATGGCCTTCGTTTGTATTGAAATGGGTACAGGAAAACTTTTTGAACGCTCAGTTTTGAGCTTCTGGGCCGAAATATAGCCCCACTTCACTTTGAGACTGAAAGACTAGACAAGACCGTCTTGCGCGCATCGTGATTTTGACCAACGTGTTCTCGATATTCCGGAACTTGGGAAATATATTGCAGTTTCGGGGACTCTAAACTAACTCCTGATGGCCTTGGTTTTCAGTGAAATGGACACAACAAATTTTTTGGAGCGCTCACTTTGGAGCTTCTGGGAAGAAATAGAGCCCCACTTCAATTTAAGACTGAAAGAGTAGCGGAGGCCGCCTTAGGCGCATCGTGATTTTGACCAACTTCGGCTTGAGTTGCCAGAACTTAAAAGATATTTTCCAGTCCCGGGGACTCTAAACTAACTCATGATGCCCTTGGTTTTCAGTGAAATTCAGAGAGAAAAACTTTTTGAACGCTCACTTTCCAGCTTCTGGGCGGAAATATTTCCCCAGTTCACTTTAAGAATGAAAGAGTAACCGGGACCGCCTTACGCGCATCGTGATTTTGACCAAGTTTGGCTCGATTTCCCGGGAAATGGGGGATATTTTGCGCTACCGGGGACTCTAAACTAACTCCTGACTGCCTTGGTTTGCAGTGGAATGGACACAGCACAACTTTTTGAACGCTTACGTTTGAGCTTACTGGCCGAAGCATAGCCCTACTTCACTTTAAGACTGAAAGACTAGCCGAGACCGCCTTACGCGCATCGTGATTTTGGGCTACTTCGGCTCGATTTCCCAGAACTTGGGAGATAATTCCCAGTCCCGGCCACTCTAAACTAAAATTCGTGATGGCCTTGGTTTTCAGTGAAATGGACACAGCCAAACTCTTTGAAGGTTCACTTTGGAGCTTCTGGGCCGAAATATAGCCCCACTTCACTTTAAGACTGAAAGAGTAGCCGGGACCGCCTTACGCGCATGGTAATTTTGTCGAGCTTCGCCTTGATTTCCTGGGACTTGGGGGATATTTTCCAGTCCCGGAATCTCTAAACTAACTCCTGAATGCCTTGGTTTTTAGTGAAATGGACACAGGTAAAAGGGGCGCACGCTAGGTTTCCAGGTTGTAGGCCGAAATATAGCCCCACTTTATTTTAAGACTGAAAGTGTGCACGAGAGCGCCTTAAGCGCATCGAAATTTTTAGCCACTATGGCTCGATCAGCAAAAACTTGGGGGATATTTTCCAGTCCCGGGGACTCTACCCTAAATCTTGATGGCCCTAGTTTTCAGTCAAATGGTCACAGGTAACAGGAGCGCACGCTCGGTGTTGAGCTTGTAGGCCGAAATGTAGCCCCAGTTCATTTTAAGACTGAAAGAGTAAACGAAACTGCCGTAGGCTTATCGTAATTTTAAGAAAGTATGGCTCAATTTGCCGAAACTTGGAGGATAGCTTCCAGTCTCGAGGATTCTAAACTATCTCCTGATGGACTTAGTTCTTAGTGAAATGGACACAGGTAAAAGGAGAGCACGCTCGGTGTCGAGCTTGTAGAACCGAAATATAGCCCCACTTCATTTTCGGAGTAAACGAGTAGCCGAGACCGCCTTACGCGCATCGTGATTTTGAGCATCTTTGGCTCGATTTGCCGGAATTCGGGGAATATTTTCCAGTCCCGAGGACTCTATGCTAACTCCTGATGAACTTAGTTTTCAGTGATATGTACACAGGCAAAAGGAGCGCACGCTCGGTGTTGAGCTTGTCGGCCGAAATATAGCCCCACTTCATTTTAAGAATGAAAGAGTAGCCGAGACCGCCTTACGCGCATCGTGATTTTCAGCAACTTTGGCTCGATCTGCAAGAATTTGGGAAATATTTTCCAGTCCCAAGGACTCTAAACTAACTCCTGATGGTCTAAGATGTCAGTGAAATGGACACAGGTAAAATTAGCGCACGCCCGGTCTCGAGCTTCTAGGTCGAAATATAGCCCCCCTTAATTTTAAGACTGAAAGAGTAGCCGAGACCGCCTTACGCGCATCGTGATTTTGGGCCACTTTTGCTGGATTTCCCGGAAGTTGGCGAATAATTTAAAGTCCCGGGGACGCTAAAGTAACTCCCGATGACCTTGGTTTGCAGTTTAATGAACACAGCAAAACATTCTGAACGCTCACCTTCGAGCTTCAGGGCCGAAATATAGCCCTACTTAAATTTAAGACTGAAAGAATAGCCGAGAGTTCGTAACGCGCATCGTAATTTTCATCAACTTCGGCGCCATTTCCTGGAATTTGGAGAATATTTTCCAGTCCCGGGGACTCTATACTAACTCCTGATGGCCTTGGTTTGCAGTGAAATGTACACAGCAAAACTTTTTGAACGCTCACTTTCGAGCTTGTGGGCCTAAATATAGCCACACTTCACTTTAAGACTGAAACAGTAGCCGAGACCGCGTTACGCGCATCGTGATTTTGATCAACTTCTGCTCGCTTTCCTGGAACTTGGGGAATATTTTCCAGTCCCGGAGACTCTAAACTAACTCCTGATGGCCATGGTTTGCAGTGAAATTCACACAGCACAAGTTTTTGAAGGCACACTTTCGAGCTTCGAGGCCGAAATATAGTCCCACATCACTTACGACTTAAAGAGTAGCCGAGACCGGCGTGCGCGCATCGTGATTTTGACCAACTTCGGGTCGATATTCCGGAACTTGGGGGATATTTTCCAGTCCCAGGGACTCTAAACTAACTCTTGATGGCCTTGGTTTGCAGTGAAATGGAGACAGGAAAACTTTTTGAACGTTCACCTTGAAACTTCTGGGCCGAAATATAGCCCACTTTACTTTAATACTGAAAAAGTAGCCGAGACCGCCTTACGCGCATCGTGATTTTGACAAACTTCGGGTGGATTTCCCGGAACTTGGGGGATATTTTCCAGTCCCTTGGACGCTAAACTAGGTGCCGATGGCCTTGTTTTGCAGTGAAATGGACACAGCAAAGCTTTTTGAACGCTATCTTTCGAGCTTGTGGGCCGAAATATAGCCATACCTCACTTTAAGACTGAAACAGTAGCCGACACCAGGTTTCGCGCATCGTGATTTTGATCAACTTCCGCTCGATTTACCGGAACTTGCGAAATATTTTCCGGTCCCGGGTACTCTAAACTAACTCGTGCTGGTCTTGGTTTGCAGTGAAACAGAAACAGAAAAAGTTTTTGAACGCATACTTTCGAGCTTCTGGACCGAAATAGAACCCCACTTCACTTGAAGACTGAAAGAGTAGCCGAGACCGCCTTACGTGCATCGTGATTTTGAGCAACTTCGGCTCGATTTGCCGAAACTAAGAGGATATATTCCAGTTCTGAGGACTCTAAAGTAATTCCTGAGGGCCTTGGTTTGCAGTAAAATGGACCCAGCAAAACTTTTTGAATGCTCAATTTCGAGCTTCTGGGCCAAAATATAGCCCCCGATTACTTTAACACTGAAAGAGTAGCCGAGACCGACTTCCGCGCATCGTGATTTTGACAAACTTCGGGTGGATTTCCCGGAACTTCGGGGATATTTTCCAGTCTCGGGGACTCTCAAGTAACTCCTGCTTGTCTTGGTTTGCAGTGAAATGGACACAGCGAAAGTTTTTGAACGCTCACTCTCGAGCTTGTGGGCCGAAATAGAGCCCCATTTTACTTTAAGACTGAAAGAGTAGGCGAGACCGTCTTGAGCGAATCGTGATTTTGACCAATTTCGCGTTTACTCCCCGAAACTTGGTGGATATATTCCAGTCAAAGGGACTCTAAAGTAACTCCTGATGGCCTTGGTTTTCAGTGAAATGGACAGACCACAACTTTGGAGTTTCTGGGCAGAAATATAGCCCCACTTTACTTTAAGACTGAAAGAGTAGATGAGAGCGCCTTACGCGCATCGTAATTTTGACGAACTTCGAATGGATTTCCCGGAACTTGGGGGATATTTGCAGTCCCTTGGACGCTAAACTAAGTCCTGATGGTCTTGTTTTGAAGTAAAATGGACACAACTAAACTTTTTGAGCGCTCACTTTCTAGCTTGTGGGCCGAAATATAGCCACACTTCACTTTAGGACTGACACAGTAGCCGAGACCACGTTACGCGCATCATGAATTTGATCAACTGCGGCTTGATTTCCCGGGACTTGCGGGATATTCTCCAGTCTCCGGGACTCTAAACTAACTTCTGATGCCCTTGGTTTGCACTGAAAGTGACAGAGCAAAACTTTTGAAACACTCACTTTCGAGCTTCTGGGCCGAAATATTGCCCCACTTCACTTTAAGACTGAAAGAGTAGCCTAGACCACCTTACGCACATCGTGATTTTGACCAACTTCGGCTCGATTTACCGGAACTTGGGGGATATTTTCCAGTCCCGAGGACTCTTAAGTAACCCCTGATGGCCTTGGTTTGCATTGAAATGGATACAGCAAAACTTTTTGAACGCTCACTTTTGAGCTTCTGGGCCGAAATATAGCCCCACTTCACTTTTACACTGAAAGAGTAGCCGAGACCGCCTTAAGCGCACCGTGATTTTGACCAACGTCTTCTCGATTTTCCGGAACTTGGGAAATACATTCCACTCCCGGGGACTCTTAACTAACTCCTGATAGCCTTGGTTTGCAGTGAAATAGACACAGTAATTTGTTTTGAGCTTTGAGCTTGTGGGCCGCAATAGAACCCCACTTCACCTTAAGACTCAAGGAGTAGCCGACACCGCCTTAAGCGCACCGTGATTTTGACCAACTTCGGCTCGATTTGCCTGAACTTGGGGGATATTTTCCAGTCCCGGGGACTCTAAAATAACTCCTGATTGTCTTGGTTTTCAGTGAAATCGACACACCGAAACTTTTTGAACGCTCACTCTCGAGCTTCTGGACCGAAATATAGCCCCACTTTACTTGAAGACTGAAAGAGTAGCCGAGACCGTCTTGCGCAAATCGTGATTTTGACCAACTTCGGGTCGGTTTCCCGGAACTTGGGGGATATATTCCATTTCCGCGGGCTCTAAACTAACTCCCGGTGGCCTTCGTTTTGAGTGAAATGGACAAACGAAAGCTTTTTGAACAGTCTCTTTGTAGCTTCTGGGCCGAAATAGAATCCCACTACACTTTCAGACTGAAATAGTAGCCGAGACCGCCTCACGCGCATCGTCAGTTAGACCAAGTTCAGCTCGCTTTCACGCAACTTTTGGGATATTTTCCAGTCCGGGGGACTCTAAACTAACTCCGGGTGGCCTTGGTTTTCACTGAAATGCGCACAGCATAACTTTTTGAACGCCCACTTTGGAGCTTGTAGGCCGAAATATAGCCCCACTTCAATTTAAGACTGAAAGAGTAGCCGCGATCGCCTTACGCGCATCGTGATTTTGACCATTTTCGGATCGATTTCTCGGAACTTGGGGGATATTTTCCAGTCACGGGGACTCTAAACTAACTCCTGATTGCCTTGCTTTGCATTGAAATGGACAGAGGAAAACTTTTTGAACACTCCCTTTCGAGCTTCTGGACCGAAATATAGCGCTACTTCACTTTAAGACTGAAAGAGTAGCCAAGACCGCCTTACGCGAATCGTTATTTTGACCAACTTCGTCTCGATTTCGCGGAACTTGGGGGATATTTTCCAGTTCCGGGCACTGTAAATTACTTCCTGAGGGCCTTGCTTTGCAGTGAAATGGGCACAGCATAACTTTTTGAACGCTCACTTTCGAGCTTCTGGGCCGAAATATACAACCACGTCACTTTAAGACTCAAAGAGTAGCCGAGACTTCTTTACGCGCATCGTGATTTTGACAAACTTTGGCTCGATTTCCCGCAACTTGGCGGATATTTTGATGTCCCGGAGACTGTAAACTATCTCCTGATGTGGCTTGGTTCGCGGTGAAATGGACACAGCAAAACTTTTTGAACTTTCACTTTCGAGCTTCTGGGCCGAAATATAGCCCGAGTTGACTTTAAAGAACGAAAGAATAGCCGAGACCGCCTTACGCGCATCGTGATTTTGACCAACTTTGGCTCGATTTGCCGGGAAATGGGGAATATTTTCCGTTACCGGGGACTCTAAAGTAACTCCTGATTGCCTTGGTTTGCATTGAAATGGAGAGAGCAAAACTTTTTCAATGCTCCTCTTCGGGCTTCTGAGCCGAAATATAGCCCCACTTCAGTTTAAGACTGAAATTGTAGCCGACACCGTCTTACGCGCATCGTGATTTTGACCAACTTCGGCTCGATTTCCCGAAACTTCGGGTATATATTCAAGTCCCAAGGACTCTAAACTAACCCCTGATGGCCTTGGTCTGCAGTGAAATAGACACAGCAAATTTTTTTGAACGCTTACTTTCGAAATTCTGGGCCGAAATATAGCCCCACTTCACTTTAAGACTGAAATAGTAGCCGAGACCGCCTTAGACGGATCGTGATTTTGACCAACTTCGGCTTGAGTTGCCAGAACTGAAGGGGTCTTTTCCAGTCCCGTGGACTCTAAACTAACTGATGATGGCCTTGGTTTTCAGTTAAATTGAGAGAGCAAAACGTTTTGAACGCTCACTTTCGAGCTTCTGGGCCGAAATATACAGCCACGTCACTTTAAGACTAAAAGAATAGCCGAGACTGCTTTACGCGCATCGTGATTTTGAGAAACTTCGGCTCGATTTCCCGGGACTTGGGGGATATTTTGATGTAATAATAATAATGATAATAATAATAGATTTGTATAGCGCCATATCCATGGCTCATGGCGCTTTACAATAAAAAATGTTATTAAAAATAAAATTTACATTAAAAATTTACATCAGTGATAAAAAGTTACTAACAAATAAAATAGCTAAGCTGTAAAAATGAAAGTAAAACTAGGAATCATTAAAACCTTTAAATAAAAACTGACTAACTTAAGTAAGTGGCTGACTAACTAACTAGCTAAACTATCTAATCTACTAATTAACTAAGTAACCAAAAGTCTAGTTATAAAATTTGTTAAAAAGATATGTCTTTATACAAGTCTTAAAATCTGATAGCGAGCCGCTCCCTCTAATATTGTTCGGAAGAGAGTTCCATAGGCTAGGTGCTACAAAAGAGAAACACCTATGACCATAGCCTATTAACTTGACAGGTGGTGCTTTCAAGAGGTTTTTGGAGGAGGATCGAAGATTTCTGCTTGGTACATAAGGCTCTAGCAGTTCAGTAATGTAATTAGGGGCCTGGCCGTTGAGCGCTTTATAGGTTAAAAGTAAAATCGTATAGTTAATGCGCTGGCTTATTGGAAGCCAGTGTAGCTGCTTTAAAACCGGCTTAATAGCTTAATAGCTTAATAACCGACTTTCTAGCTTCTAGCTTCCCGGACACTGTAAACAATCTGCTGATGTGGCTTGGTTTGCGGTAAAATGGACAAAGCAAAACTTTTTGAACTTTCACTTTCTAGCTTCTGGGCCGAAATATAGCCCCAGTTCACTTTAAAAATGAAAGAGTAGCCGAGACCGCCTTACGCGCATCGTGATTTTGACAAAATTCGCCTCGATTTCCCTGAACTTGGGCGATATTTTCCAGCCCCAAGGAGTCTAAACTAACTGCTGATGGCCTTGGTTTACAGTGAAATGAGCAAGCAAAACTTTTTGAACTTTCACTTTCTAGCTTCTCGGCCCAAATATAGCCCCAGTTCACTTTAAGAATGAAAGTGTAGCCGCGACCGCCTTACGCGCATCGTGATTTTGACAAAATTCGGCTCGATTTCCCCGAACTTGGGCGATATTTTCCAGTCCCGCGGAGTCTAAACTAACTCCTGATGGCCTTGGTTTGCAGTGAAATGAAAACAGTAACACTTTTTGAAGGCTTATTTTCGAGCTTCTGGGATGAAATATAGCCCCACTTCACTTTAAGCCTGAAAGAGTAGGCGAGACCGCCTTACGCGCATCGTCATTTTGAGCAACTTCCGCTCGATTTTCTAGAATTTTGGCGATTTTTTCAAGTCCCGAGGATTCTAAACTAACTCCTGATGGCCTTGGTTTGCAGTGAAATGGACGCAGGAAAACTTTTTGAACGCTCAGTTTCGAGCTTCTGGACCCGAAATACAACCGTATTTCACTTTAAGACTGAGATAGTAGCCGAGGCCGCCTTACGAGCATCGTGATTTTGACCAAGTTCAGCTCGATTTCCCGGAAGTTGGGGGATATTTTCCAGTCCGGGGGACTTTAAACTAACTCCTGATGGCCTTGGTTCGCAGTTAAATGCAGAAATCGTAACTTTTTACAGGGTCACTTTCGAGCTTCTTGGCCGAAATATAGCCCCTCTTTACTTTAAGACTGAAAGAGTAGCCGAGACCGTCTTACGCGCATCGTGATTTTGACCAACTTCCGTTCGATTTGCCGGAACTTCGGGGATATATCCCAGTCCCGGGGACTCTAAACTAACTGCTGATGGCCTTGGTTTGCAGTGAAATGGACACAGCACATTTTTTTGAACGCTCACTTTCGAGCTTCTCGGCCGAAATATAGCCCTACTTCACTTTAAGACTGAAAGAGTACCCGACACCGCCTTACGCGCATCGTAATTTTGAACAACTTCGGCTCGATTTCCCGGAAGTTGGCGAATATTTTCAATTCCCGGGGAAGCTAAACTAACTTCCGATGGCCTTAGTTTGCAGTTAAATGGACACAGCAAAACTTTTTGAACGCTCACTTTCGAGCTTATGGGTGGAAATATAGCCCCACTTAACTTTAAGACTGAAAGAGTAGCCGAGACCGCCTTACGCGCATCGTGACTTTGGGTTACTTCGGCTCGATTTTCCGCAAATAGGGGGATATTTTCCAGTCCCGGGGACTCTAAACTAACTCCTGATGGCCTTGGTTTCCAGTGAAATGGACACAGGAACACTTTTTGAACGCGCACTTTCGAGCTTGCTGGCCGAAATATAGCCCTACTTCGTTTTAAGACTGAAAGAGTAGGCGGGAGCGCCTTACGCGCATTGTGATTTTGAGGATCTTCGGCTTGATCTGGCGAAACTTGGGAGATATTTTCCAGTCCCAAAGTCTCTAAACTCACTCCTGATTGTCTAAGATGTGAGTGAAATAGAGACAAAAATTTTTGAACCCTTACTTTCGAGCTTCAGGAGTTAAATCTAAGCCCACTTTACCTTAAGACTCTTAAGACTGAAAGAGTAGCCGAGACCCCCTTAAGCGCATCGTGATTTTGACTAACTTCGGGTGGATTTCCCGTAACTTGGGGGATATTTCCAGTCCCTTGGACGCTAAACTAAGTCGTGATAGCCTTGTTTTGCAGTGAAATGGACACAGCAAAACTTTTTAAACACTCAGTTTCGAGCTTCTGGGCCGAAATATTGCCCCACTTCACTTTAAGACTGAAAGAGTAGCCGAGACCGCCGTACGCGCGTCGTGATTTTGACCAACTTCGGTTAAATTTCCCGGAACTTGGGGGATATTTTCCAGTCCCGGGGACTCTAAACTGACCCCCGACGTCCTTGGTCTGCAGTAAAATGGACACGGCAAAACTTTTTGAACGCTCACTTTTGAGCTTGTGGGCCGAAATATAGCTCCACTTCACTTTAAGAGTGAAAAAGTAGCCGAGACCGCCATACGCCCATCCTAATTTTGACCAACTTCGGCTCGATTTCCCGGAGCTTCGGGGATATTTTCCAGTCCCGCGGACTCTAAAGTAACTCCTGATGGCCTTGCTCTGGGGTGAAATGGACACAGCACAACTTTTTCAACGCTCACTTTCCAGCTTCTGGGCGGAAATATTGCCCCAGTTTACTTTAAGAATAAAAGAGTAACCGGGACCGCCTTACGCGCATCGTGATTTTGACCAACTTTGGCTCGATTTCCCGGGAAATAGGGGATGTTTTCCGCTACCGGAGACTCTAAACTAACTCCTGATTGACACAGCACAACTTTTTGAACGCTCAAGTTTGAGCTTCTGGGCCGAAGCATAGCCCTACTTCACTTTAAGACTGAAAGACTAGCCGAGACCGCCTTACGCGCATCGTGATTTTGCGCTACCTCGGCTCGATTTCCCGGAACTTGAGCGATAATTCCCAGTCCCGGGCACTCTAAACTAATTCGTGATGGCCTTGGTTTTAAGTGAAATGGACACAGCCAAACTCTTTGAAAGTTCACTTTGGAGATTTTGGGCCGAAACATAGCCCCACTTCACTTTAAGACTGAAAGAGTAGCCGGGACCGCCTTACGCGCATGGTAATTTTGTCGAACTTCGGCTTGATTTCCTGGGACTTGGGGGATATTTTCCAGTCCCGGAATCTCTAAACTAACTCCTGAATGCCTTTGTTTTTCGTGAAATGGACACAGGTAAAAGGGGCGCACGCTAGGTTTCCAGGTTGTAGGCCGAAATCTAGCCCCACTTTATTTTAAGACTGAAAGTGTACACGAAACCGTCTTAAGCGCATCGAAGTTTTTAGCCACTATGGCTCGATCTGCCAAAACTTGGGGGATATTTTCCAGTCCCGGGGACTCTACCCTAACTCTTGATGGCCTTAGTTTTCAGTCAAATGGTCACAGGTAACAGGAGCGCACGCTCGGTGTCGAGCTTGTAGGCCGAAATGTAGCCCCAGTTCATTTTAAGACTGAAAGAGTAAACGAAACTTCCGTACGCTTATCGTAGTTTTAAGAAAGTATGGCTCAATTTGCCGAAACTTGGATGATAGCTTCCAGTCTCGAGGATTCTAAACTATCTCCTGATGGACTTAGTTCTTAGTGAAATGGACACAGGTAAAAGGAGAGCACGCTCGGTGTCAAGCTTCTCGAACCGAAATCTAGCCCCACTTCATTTTCGGAGTAAACGAGTAGCCGAGACCGCCTTGCGCGCATCGTGATTTTGAGCATCTTTGGCTCGATTTGCCGGAATGCGGGGAATATTTTCCAGCCCCGAGGACTCTATGCTAACTCCTGATGAACTTAGTTTTCAGTGATATGTACACAGGCAAAAAGAGCGCACGCTCGGTGTTGAGCTTGGGTGCCGAAATATAGCCCCACTTCATTTTAAGACTGAAAGAGTAGCCGAGACCGCCTTACGCGCATCATGATTTTGAGCAACTTTGGCTCGATCTGCCAGAATTTGGGAAATATTTTCCAGTCCCAGGGACTCTAAACTAACTCCTGATGGCCTAAGATGTCAGTGAAATGGACACAGGTAAAATTAGCGCACGCCCGGTCTCGAGCTTCTAGATCGAAATATAGCCCCCTTTAATTTTAAGACTGAAAGAGTAGCCGAGACCGCCTTACGCGCATCGTGATTTTGGGCCACTTTTGCTGGATTTCCCGGAAGTTGGCGAATAATTTAAAGTCCCGGGGACGCTAAACTAACTCCCGATGACCTTGGTTTGCAGTTTAATGAACACAGCAAAACATTCTGAACGTTCACCTTCGAGGTTCAGGGCCGAAATATAGCCCAACTTAAATGTAAGACTGAAAGAATAGCCGAAAGCCCGTTACGCGCATCGTAATTTTCATCAACTTCGGCGCCATTTCCTGGAACTTGGAGAATATTTTCCAGTCCCGGGGACTTTATAATAACTCCTGATGGCCTTGGTTTGCAGTGAAATTGACACAGCAAAACTTTTTGAACGCTCACTTTCGAGCTTGTGGGCCTAAATATAGCCACACTTCACTGAAACAGTAGCCGAGACCGCGTTACGCGCATCGTGATTTTCATCAACTTCTGCTCGCTTTCCTGGAACTTGGGGAATATTTTCCAGTCCCGGGGACTCTAAACTAACTGCTGATGGCCATGGTTTGCAGTGAAATTCACACAGCACAAGTTTTTGAAGGCACACTTTCGAGCTTCTAGGCCGAAATATAGTCCCACATCACTTACGACTTAAAGAGTAGCCGAGACCAGCGTGCGCGGAGCGTTAATTTGACCAACTTCGGGTCGATATTCCGGAACTTGGGGGATATTTTCCACTCCCAGGGACTCTAAACTAACTCTTGATGGCCTTGGTTTGCAGTGAAATGGAGACAGGAAAACTTTTTGAACGCTCACCTTGAAGCTTCTGGGCCGAAATATAGCCCACTTTACTTTATTACTGAAAAAGTAGCCGAGAGCGCCTTACGCGCATCGTGATTTTGACAAACTTCGGGTGGATTTCCCGGAACTTGGGGGATATTTTCCAGTCCCTTGGACGCTAAACTAGGTGCCGATGGCCTTGTTTTGCAGTGAAATGGACACAGCAAAGCTTTTTGAACGCTCACTTTCGACGTTGTGAGCCGAAATATAGCCATACTTCACTTTAAGACTGAAACAGTAGCCGAGTCCGCGTTTCGCGCATCGTGATTTTGATCAACTTCGGCTCGATTTCCCGGAACTTGCGAAATATTTTCCAGTCACGGGGACTCTACACTAACTCGTGCTGGTCTTGGTTTGCAGTGAAACGGAAACAGAAAAAAGTTTTTGAACGCATACTTTCGAGCTTCTGGACCGAAATAGAACCGGACTTCACTTGAAGACTGAAAGAGTAGCCGAGACCGCCTTACGTGCATCGTGATTGTGAGCAACTTCGGCTCGATTTGCGGAACTAAGGGGATATATTCCAGTTCTGAGGACTCTAAACTAATTCCTGATGGCCTTGGTTTGCAGTAAAATGGACCCAGCAAAGCTTTTTGAACGCTCAATTTCGAGCTTCTGGGCCAACATATAGCCCCCCATTACTTTAACACTGAAAGAGTAGCCGAGACCGCCTTACGCGCATGGTGATTTTGACAAACATCGGGTTGATTTCCCGGAACTTGGTGGATATTTTCCAGTCCCGGGGACTGTCAACTAACTCCTGCTTGTCTTGGTTTGCAGTGAAATGGACACAGCGAAAGTTTTTGAACGCTCACTCTCGAGCTTCTGGGCCGAAATAGAGCCCCATTTTACTTTAAGACTGAAAGAGTAGGCGAGACCGTCTTGAGCGAATCGTGATTTTGACCAATTTCGCGTTTATTTCCCGAAACTTGGGGGATATATTCCAGTCAAAGGGACTCTAAAGTAACTCCTGATGGCCTTGGTTTTCAGTGAAATGGACAGACCACAACTTTGGAGCTTCTGGGCAGAAACATAGCCCCACTTTACTTTAAGACTGAAAGAGTAGATGAGAGCGCCTTACGCGCATCGTAATTTTGACGAACTTCGAATGGATTTCCCGGAACTTGGGGGATATTTTGCAGTCCCTTGGACGCTAAACTAAGTCCTGATGGCCTTGTTTTGAGGTAAAATGGACACAAGAAAACTTTTTGAACGCTCACTTTCTAGCTTGTGGGCCGAAATATAGCCACACTTCACTTTAGGACTGACACAGTAGCCGAGACCACGTTACGCGCATCATGAATGTGATCAACTTCGGCTCGACTTCCCGGGACTTGGGGGATATTCTCCAGTCCAGGGGACTCTAAACTAACTGGTGATGGCCTTGGTTTGCACTGAAAGTTACAGAGCAAAACTTTTGAAACACTCACTTTCAAGCTTCTGGGCCGAAATATTGCCCCACTTCACTTTAAGACTGAAAGAGTAGCCGAGACCACCTTACGCACATCGTGATTTTGACCAACTTCGGCTCGATTTACCGGAACTTGGGGGATATTTTCCAGTGCCGAGGACTGCTAAGTAACCCCTGATGGCCTTGGTTTGCATTGGAATGGATACAGCAAAACTTTTTGATTGCTCACTTTTGAGCTTCTAGGCCGAAATATAGCCCCACTTCACTTTAAGACTGAAAGGGTAGCCGAGACCGTCTTACGCGCATCGTGATTTTGACCAACGTCTTCTCGATTTTCCGGAACTTGGGAAATACATTCCACTCCCGGGGACTCTAAACTAACCCCTGATGGCCTTCGTTTGCAGTGAAATAGACACAGTAATTTTTTTTTGAGCTTTGAGCTTGTGGGCCGAAATAGAGCCCCACTTCACTTTAAGACTGAAGGAGTAGCCGACACCGCCTTAAGCGCACCGTGATTTTGACCAACTTCGGCTCGATTTGCCGGAACTTGGGGGATATTTTCCAGTCCCGGGGACTCTAAACTAACTCCCGATTGTCTTGGTTTTCAGTGAAATGGACACAACGAAACTTTTTGAACGCTCACTCTCGAGCTTCTGGACCGAAATATAGCCCCACTTTACTTTAAGACTGAAAGAGTAGCCGAGAGCGTTTTGCGCAAATCGTGATTTTGACCAACTTCGGGTCGGTTTCCCGGAACTTGGGGAACATATTCCATTTCCGCGGGCTCTAAACTAACTCCTGATTGCCTTGGTTTTCAGTGAAATGGACAAAGGAAAGCTTTCTGAACACTCTCTTTGTAGCTTCTGGGCCGAAATAGAATCCCACTTCACTTTCAGACTGAAATAGTAGCCGAGACCGCCTCACACGCACCGTGAGTTAGACCAAGTTCAGCTCGCTTTCACGCAACTTTTGGGATATTTTCCAGTCCAGGGGACTCTAAACTAACTCCGGGTGGCCTTGGTTTGCACTGAAATGCGCACAGCATAACTTTTTGAACGTCCACTTTGGAGCTTGTGGGTCGAAATATAGCCCCACTTCACTTTAAGACTGAAAGAGTAGCCGAGATCGCCTTACGCGCATCGTGATTTTGACCATTTTCGGATCGATTTCTCGGAACTTGGGGGATATTTTCCAGTCCCGGGGACTCTAAACTAACTCCTGATCGCCTTGCTTTGCATTGAAATGGACAGAGCAAAACATTTTGAACGCTCACTTTCGAGCTTGTGGGCCGAAATATAGCCACACTTTACTTTAAGACTGAAACAGTAGCCGAGACCGCATTTCGCGCATCGTGATTTTGATCAACTTCGGCTCGGTTTCCCGGAGCTTGGGGAATATTTTCCAGTCCCGGGGACCCTAAACTCACTTTTGATAGCTTTGGTTTGCAGTGAAATGCACACAGCAAAACTTTTTGAACGCTCACTTTCGAGCTTCTGGAGAGAATTATAGCCCGACTTTACTTTAAGACTGAAAGAGTAGCCGAAACCGCCTTACGTATATGGTAATTTTGACGAACTTCGAATGGATTTCCCGGAACTTGGGGTATATTTTCCAGTCCCTTGGACGCTAAACTAAGTCCTGATGGCCTTGTTTTGAAGTGAAATGGACACAGCAAAACTTTTTTAACCCTCACTTTCTAGCTTGTGGGCCGAAATATACCCACACTTGACTTTAAGACTGAAACAGTAGCCAAGACCACGTTACGCGCATCATGAATTTGATCAACTTCGGCTCCAATTTCCGGGACTTGGGGGATATTTTCCAGTCCCGGGGACTCTAAACTAACTCCTGATGGCCTTGCTTTGCAGTGAAATGGACACAGCAAAACTTTTTGAACGCTCACTTTCGAGCTTCTGGACAGAAATATAGCCCCACTTCACTTTAAGACTGAAAGGGTAGCAGAGACCGCTTTGGGAGCATCGTGATTTTGACCAACTTCAGCTCGATTTCCCGGAACTTGGGGGATATTTTTCAGTCCCGGGGACTCTGAACTAACTCGTGATGGCCTTGTTTTTCAGTCAAAGAACACAGCAAAACTTTTTGAACGCTCACTTTCGGGCTTCTGGGCCGAAATATAGCCCCACTTCACTTTAAGACTGAAACAGTAGCCAATACCGCATTTCGCGCATCGTGATTTTGATCAACTTCGGTTCGATTCCCCGGAACTTAGGCAATATTTTTCAGTCTCGGGGACTTTAAACTATCCCCTGATGGCCTTGGTTTCTAGTGAAATGAACACAGCAAAACTTTTCGAACGCTCACTTTCGGGCTTCTGGCCCGAAATATAGCCCCACTCACTTTAAGACTGAAAGAGTAGCCGAGACCGTCTTGAGCGAATCGTGATTTTGACCAATTTCGCGTTTATTTCCCGAAACTTGGGGGATATATTCCAGTCAAAGGGACTCTAAAGTAACTCCTGATGGCCTTGGTTTTCAGTGAAATGGACAGACCACAACTTTGGAGCTTCTGGGCAGAAACATAGCCCCACTTTACTTTAAGACTGAAAGAGTAGATGAGAGCGCCTTACGCGCATCGTAATTTTGACGAACTTCGAATGGATTTCCCGGAACTTGGGGGATATTTTGCAGTCCCTTGGACGCTAAACTAAGTCCTGATGGCCTTGTTTTGAGGTAAAATGGACACAAGAAAACTTTTTGAACGCTCACTTTCTAGCTTGTGGGCCGAAATATAGCCACACTTCACTTTAGGACTGACACAGTAGCCGAGACCACGTTACGCGCATCATGAATGTGATCAACTTCGGCTCGACTTCCCGGGACTTTGGGGATATTCTCCAGTCCCGGGGACTCTAAACTAACTGGTGATGGCCTTGGTTTGCACTGAAAGTGACAGAGCAAAACTTTTGAAACACTCACTTTCAAGCTTCTGGGCCGAAATATTGCCCCACTTCACTTTAAGACTGAAAGAGTAGCCGAGACCACCTTACGCACATCGTGATTTTGACCAACTTCGGCTCGATTTACCGGAACTTGGGGGATATTTTCCAGTGCCGAGGACTGCTAAGTAACCCCTGATGGCCTTGGTTTGCATTGGAATGGATACAGCAAAACTTTTTGATTGCTCACTTTTGAGCTTCTAGGCCGAAATATAGCCCCACTTCACTTTAAGACTGAAAGGGTAGCCGAGACCGTCTTACGCGCATCGTGATTTTGACCAACGTCTTCTCGATTTTCCGGAACTTGGGAAATACATTCCACTCCCGGGGACTCTAAACTAACCCCTGATGGCCTTCGTTTGCAGTGAAATAGACACAGTAATTTTTTTTGAGCTTTGAGCTTGTGGGCCGAAATAGAGCCCCACTTCACTTTAAGACTGAAGGAGTAGCCGACACCGCCTTAAGCGCACCGTGATTTTGACCAACTTCGGCTCGATTTGCCGGAACTTGGGGGATATTTTCCAGTCCCGGGGACTCTAAACTAACTTCCGATTGTCTTGGTTTTCAGTGAAATGGACACAACGAAACTTTTTGAACGCTCACTCTCGAGCTTCTGGACCGAAATATAGCCCCACTTTACTTTAAGACTGAAAGAGTAGCCGAGAGCGTTTTGCGCAAATCGTGATTTTGACCAACTTCGGGTCGGTTTCCCGGAACTTGGGGAACATATTCCATTTCCGCGGGCTCTAAACTAACTCCTGATTGCCTTGGTTTTCAGTGAAATGGACAAAGGAAAGCTTTCTGAACACTCTCTTTGTAGCTTCTGGGCCGAAATAGAATCCCACTTCACTTTCAGACTGAAATAGTAGCCGAGACCGCCTCACACGCACCGTGAGTTAGACCAAGTTCAGCTCGCTTTCACGCAACTTTTGGGATATTTTCCAGTCCAGGGGACTCTAAACTAACTCCGGGTGGCCTTGGTTTGCACTGAAATGCGCACAGCATAACTTTTTGAACGTCCACTTTGGAGCTTGTGGGTCGAAATATAGCCCCACTTCACTTTAAGACTGAAAGAGTAGCCGAGATCGCCTTACGCGCATCGTGATTTTGACCATTTTCGGATCGATTTCTCGGAACTTGGGGGATATTTTCCAGTCCCGGGGACTCTAAACTAACTCCTGATCGCCTTGCTTTGCATTGAAATGGACAGAGCAAAACATTTTGAACGCTCACTTTCGAGCTTGTGGGCCGAAATATAGCCACACTTTACTTTAAGACTGAAACAGTAGCCGAGACCGCATTTCGCGCATCGTGATTTTGATCAACTTCGGCTCGGTTTCCCGGAGCTTGGGGAATATTTTCCAGTCCCGGGGACCCTAAACTCACTTTTGATAGCTTTGGTTTGCAGTGAAATGCACACAGCAAAACTTTTTGAACGCTCACTTTCGAGCTTCTGGAGAGAATTATAGCCCGACTTTACTTTAAGACTGAAAGAGTAGCCGAAACCGCCTTACGTATATGGTAATTTTGACGAACTTCGAATGGATTTCCCGGAACTTGGGGTATATTTTCCAGTCCCTTGGACGCTAAACTAAGTCCTGATGGCCTTGTTTTGAAGTGAAATGGACACAGCAAAACTTTTTTAACCCTCACTTTCTAGCTTGTGGGCCGAAATATACCCACACTTGACTTTAAGACTGAAACAGTAGCCAAGACCACGTTACGCGCATCATGAATTTGATCAACTTCGGCTCCAATTTCCGGGACTTGGGGGATATTTTCCAGTCCCGGGGACTCTAAACTAACTCCTGATGGCCTTGCTTTGCAGTGAAATGGACACAGCAAAACTTTTTGAACGCTCACTTTCGAGCTTCTGGACAGAAATATAGCCCCACTTCACTTTAAGACTGAAAGGGTAGCAGAGACCGCTTTGGGAGCATCGTGATTTTGACCAACTTCAGCTCGATTTCCCGGAACTTGGGGGATATTTTTCAGTCCCGGGGACTCTGAACTAACTCGTGATGGCCTTGTTTTTCAGTCAAAGAACACAGCAAAACTTTTTGAACGCTCACTTTCGGGCTTCTGGGCCGAAATATAGCCCCACTTCACTTTAAGACTGAAACAGTAGCCAATACCGCATTTCGCGCATCGTGATTTTGATCAACTTCGGTTCGATTCCCCGGAACTTAGGCAATATTTTTCAGTCTCGGGGACTTTAAACTATCCCCTGATGGCCTTGGTTTCTAGTGAAATGAACACAGCAAAACTTTTCGAACGCTCACTTTCGGGCTTCTGGCCCGAAATATAGCCCCACTCACTTTAAGACTGAAAGAGTAGCCGAGACCGTCTTGAGCGAATCGTGATTTTGACCAATTTCGCGTTTATTTCCCGAAACTTGGGGGATATATTCCAGTCAAAGGGACTCTAAAGTAACTCCTGATGGCCTTGGTTTTCAGTGAAATGGACAGACCACAACTTTGGAGCTTCTGGGCAGAAACATAGCCCCACTTTACTTTAAGACTGAAAGAGTAGATGAGAGCGCCTTACGCGCATCGTAATTTTGACGAACTTCGAATGGATTTCCCGGAACTTGGGGGATATTTTGCAGTCCCTTGGACGCTAAACTAAGTCCTGATGGCCTTGTTTTGAGGTAAAATGGACACAAGAAAACTTTTTGAACGCTCACTTTCTAGCTTGTGGGCCGAAATATAGCCACACTTCACTTTAGGACTGACACAGTAGCCGAGACCACGTTACGCGCATCATGAATGTGATCAACTTCGGCTCGACTTCCCGGGACTTTGGGGATATTCTCCAGTCCCGGGGACTCTAAACTAACTGGTGATGGCCTTGGTTTGCACTGAAAGTGACAGAGCAAAACTTTTGAAACACTCACTTTCAAGCTTCTGGGCCGAAATATTGCCCCACTTCACTTTAAGACTGAAAGAGTAGCCGAGACCACCTTACGCACATCGTGATTTTGACCAACTTCGGCTCGATTTACCGGAACTTGGGGGATATTTTCCAGTGCCGAGGACTGCTAAGTAACCCCTGATGGCCTTGGTTTGCATTGGAATGGATACAGCAAAACTTTTTGATTGCTCACTTTTGAGCTTCTAGGCCGAAATATAGCCCCACTTCACTTTAAGACTGAAAGGGTAGCCGAGACCGTCTTACGCGCATCGTGATTTTGACCAACGTCTTCTCGATTTTCCGGAACTTGGGAAATACATTCCACTCCCGGGGACTCTAAACTAACCCCTGATGGCCTTCGTTTGCAGTGAAATAGACACAGTAATTTTTTTTGAGCTTTGAGCTTGTGGGCCGAAATAGAGCCCCACTTCACTTTAAGACTGAAGGAGTAGCCGACACCGCCTTAAGCGCACCGTGATTTTGACCAACTTCGGCTCGATTTGCCGGAACTTGGGGGATATTTTCCAGTCCCGGGGACTCTAAACTAACTTCCGATTGTCTTGGTTTTCAGTGAAATGGACACAACGAAACTTTTTGAACGCTCACTCTCGAGCTTCTGGACCGAAATATAGCCCCACTTTACTTTAAGACTGAAAGAGTAGCCGAGAGCGTTTTGCGCAAATCGTGATTTTGACCAACTTCGGGTCGGTTTCCCGGAACTTGGGGAACATATTCCATTTCCGCGGGCTCTAAACTAACTCCTGATTGCCTTGGTTTTCAGTGAAATGGACAAAGGAAAGCTTTCTGAACACTCTCTTTGTAGCTTCTGGGCCGAAATAGAATCCCACTTCACTTTCAGACTGAAATAGTAGCCGAGACCGCCTCACACGCACCGTGAGTTAGACCAAGTTCAGCTCGCTTTCACGCAACTTTTGGGATATTTTCCAGTCCAGGGGACTCTAAACTAACTCCGGGTGGCCTTGGTTTGCACTGAAATGCGCACAGCATAACTTTTTGAACGTCCACTTTGGAGCTTGTGGGTCGAAATATAGCCCCACTTCACTTTAAGACTGAAAGAGTAGCCGAGATCGCCTTACGCGCATCGTGATTTTGACCATTTTCGGATCGATTTCTCGGAACTTGGGGGATATTTTCCAGTCCCGGGGACTCTAAACTAACTCCTGATCGCCTTGCTTTGCATTGAAATGGACAGAGCAAAACATTTTGAACGCTCACTTTCGAGCTTGTGGGCCGAAATATAGCCACACTTTACTTTAAGACTGAAACAGTAGCCGAGACCGCATTTCGCGCATCGTGATTTTGATCAACTTCGGCTCGGTTTCCCGGAGCTTGGGGAATATTTTCCAGTCCCGGGGACCCTAAACTCACTTTTGATAGCTTTGGTTTGCAGTGAAATGCACACAGCAAAACTTTTTGAACGCTCACTTTCGAGCTTCTGGAGAGAATTATAGCCCGACTTTACTTTAAGACTGAAAGAGTAGCCGAAACCGCCTTACGTATATGGTAATTTTGACGAACTTCGAATGGATTTCCCGGAACTTGGGGTATATTTTCCAGTCCCTTGGACGCTAAACTAAGTCCTGATGGCCTTGTTTTGAAGTGAAATGGACACAGCAAAACTTTTTTAACCCTCACTTTCTAGCTTGTGGGCCGAAATATACCCACACTTGACTTTAAGACTGAAACAGTAGCCAAGACCACGTTACGCGCATCATGAATTTGATCAACTTCGGCTCCAATTTCCGGGACTTGGGGGATATTTTCCAGTCCCGGGGACTCTAAACTAACTCCTGATGGCCTTGCTTTGCAGTGAAATGGACACAGCAAAACTTTTTGAACGCTCACTTTCGAGCTTCTGGACAGAAATATAGCCCCACTTCACTTTAAGACTGAAAGGGTAGCAGAGACCGCTTTGGGAGCATCGTGATTTTGACCAACTTCAGCTCGATTTCCCGGAACTTGGGGGATATTTTTCAGTCCCGGGGACTCTGAACTAACTCGTGATGGCCTTGTTTTTCAGTCAAAGAACACAGCAAAACTTTTTGAACGCTCACTTTCGGGCTTCTGGGCCGAAATATAGCCCCACTTCACTTTAAGACTGAAACAGTAGCCAATACCGCATTTCGCGCATCGTGATTTTGATCAACTTCGGTTCGATTCCCCGGAACTTAGGCAATATTTTTCAGTCTCGGGGACTTTAAACTATCCCCTGATGGCCTTGGTTTCTAGTGAAATGAACACAGCAAAACTTTTCGAACGCTCACTTTCGGGCTTCTGGCCCGAAATATAGCCCCACTCACTTTAAGACTGAAAGAGTAGCCGAGACCGTCTTGAGCGAATCGTGATTTTGACCAATTTCGCGTTTATTTCCCGAAACTTGGGGGATATATTCCAGTCAAAGGGACTCTAAAGTAACTCCTGATGGCCTTGGTTTTCAGTGAAATGGACAGACCACAACTTTGGAGCTTCTGGGCAGAAACATAGCCCCACTTTACTTTAAGACTGAAAGAGTAGATGAGAGCGCCTTACGCGCATCGTAATTTTGACGAACTTCGAATGGATTTCCCGGAACTTGGGGGATATTTTGCAGTCCCTTGGACGCTAAACTAAGTCCTGATGGCCTTGTTTTGAGGTAAAATGGACACAAGAAAACTTTTTGAACGCTCACTTTCTAGCTTGTGGGCCGAAATATAGCCACACTTCACTTTAGGACTGACACAGTAGCCGAGACCACGTTACGCGCATCATGAATGTGATCAACTTCGGCTCGACTTCCCGGGACTTTGGGGATATTCTCCAGTCCCGGGGACTCTAAACTAACTGGTGATGGCCTTGGTTTGCACTGAAAGTGACAGAGCAAAACTTTTGAAACACTCACTTTCAAGCTTCTGGGCCGAAATATTGCCCCACTTCACTTTAAGACTGAAAGAGTAGCCGAGACCACCTTACGCACATCGTGATTTTGACCAACTTCGGCTCGATTTACCGGAACTTGGGGGATATTTTCCAGTGCCGAGGACTGCTAAGTAACCCCTGATGGCCTTGGTTTGCATTGGAATGGATACAGCAAAACTTTTTGATTGCTCACTTTTGAGCTTCTAGGCCGAAATATAGCCCCACTTCACTTTAAGACTGAAAGGATAGCCGAGACCGTCTTACGCGCATCGTGATTTTGACCAACGTCTTCTCGATTTTCCGGAACTTGGGAAATACATTCCACTCCCGGGGACTCTAAACTAACCCCTGATGGCCTTCGTTTGCAGTGAAATAGACACAGTAATTTTTTTTGAGCTTTGAGCTTGTGGGCCGAAATAGAGCCCCACTTCACTTTAAGACTGAAGGAGTAGCCGACACCGCCTTAAGCGCACCGTGATTTTGACCAACTTCGGCTCGATTTGCCGGAACTTGGGGGATATTTTCCAGTCCCGGGGACTCTAAACTAACTTCCGATTGTCTTGGTTTTCAGTGAAATGGACACAACGAAACTTTTTGAACGCTCACTCTCGAGCTTCTGGACCGAAATATAGCCCCACTTTACTTTAAGACTGAAAGAGTAGCCGAGAGCGTTTTGCGCAAATCGTGATTTTGACCAACTTCGGGTCGGTTTCCCGGAACTTGGGGAACATATTCCATTTCCGCGGGCTCTAAACTAACTCCTGATTGCCTTGGTTTTCAGTGAAATGGACAAAGGAAAGCTTTCTGAACACTCTCTTTGTAGCTTCTGGGCCGAAATAGAATCCCACTTCACTTTCAGACTGAAATAGTAGCCGAGACCGCCTCACACGCACCGTGAGTTAGACCAAGTTCAGCTCGCTTTCACGCAACTTTTGGGATATTTTCCAGTCCAGGGGACTCTAAACTAACTCCGGGTGGCCTTGGTTTGCACTGAAATGCGCACAGCATAACTTTTTGAACGTCCACTTTGGAGCTTGTGGGTCGAAATATAGCCCCACTTCACTTTAAGACTGAAAGAGTAGCCGAGATCGCCTTACGCGCATCGTGATTTTGACCATTTTCGGATCGATTTCTCGGAACTTGGGGGATATTTTCCAGTCCCGGGGACTCTAAACTAACTCCTGATCGCCTTGCTTTGCATTGAAATGGACAGAGCAAAACTTTTTGAACGCTCACTTTCTAGCTTGTGGGCCGAAATATAGCCACACTTCACTTTAGGACTGACACAGTAGCCGAGACCACGTTACGCGCATCATGAATGTGATCAACTTCGGCTCGACTTCCCGGGACTTTGGGGATATTCTCCAGTCCCGGGGACTCTAAACTAACTGGTGATGGCCTTGGTTTGCACTGAAAGTGACAGAGCAAAACTTTTGAAACACTCACTTTCAAGCTTCTGGGCCGAAATATTGCCCCACTTCACTTTAAGACTGAAAGAGTAGCCGAGACCACCTTACGCACATCGTGATTTTGACCAACTTCGGCTCGATTTACCGGAACTTGGGGGATATTTTCCAGTGCCGAGGACTGCTAAGTAACCCCTGATGGCCTTGGTTTGCATTGGAATGGATACAGCAAAACTTTTTGATTGCTCACTTTTGAGCTTCTAGGCCGAAATATAGCCCCACTTCACTTTAAGACTGAAAGGGTAGCCGAGACCGTCTTACGCGCATCGTGATTTTGACCAACGTCTTCTCGATTTTCCGGAACTTGGGAAATACATTCCACTCCCGGGGACTCTAAACTAACCCCTGATGGCCTTCGTTTGCAGTGAAATAGACACAGTAATTTTTTTTGAGCTTTGAGCTTGTGGGCCGAAATAGAGCCCCACTTCACTTTAAGACTGAAGGAGTAGCCGACACCGCCTTAAGCGCACCGTGATTTTGACCAACTTCGGCTCGATTTGCCGGAACTTGGGGGATATTTTCCAGTCCCGGGGACTCTAAACTAACTTCCGATTGTCTTGGTTTTCAGTGAAATGGACACAACGAAACTTTTTGAACGCTCACTCTCGAGCTTCTGGACCGAAATATAGCCCCACTTTACTTTAAGACTGAAAGAGTAGCCGAGAGCGTTTTGCGCAAATCGTGATTTTGACCAACTTCGGGTCGGTTTCCCGGAACTTGGGGAACATATTCCATTTCCGCGGGCTCTAAACTAACTCCTGATTGCCTTGGTTTTCAGTGAAATGGACAAAGGAAAGCTTTCTGAACACTCTCTTTGTAGCTTCTGGGCCGAAATAGAATCCCACTTCACTTTCAGACTGAAATAGTAGCCGAGACCGCCTCACACGCACCGTGAGTTAGACCAAGTTCAGCTCGCTTTCACGCAACTTTTGGGATATTTTCCAGTCCAGGGGACTCTAAACTAACTCCGGGTGGCCTTGGTTTGCACTGAAATGCGCACAGCATAACTTTTTGAACGTCCACTTTGGAGCTTGTGGGTCGAAATATAGCCCCACTTCACTTTAAGACTGAAAGAGTAGCCGAGATCGCCTTACGCGCATCGTGATTTTGACCATTTTCGGATCGATTTCTCGGAACTTGGGGGATATTTTCCAGTCCCGGGGACTCTAAACTAACTCCTGATCGCCTTGCTTTGCATTGAAATGGACAGAGCAAAACTTTTTGAACGCTCACTTTCTAGCTTGTGGGCCGAAATATAGCCACACTTCACTTTAGGACTGACACAGTAGCCGAGACCACGTTACGCGCATCATGAATGTGATCAACTTCGGCTCGACTTCCCGGGACTTTGGGGATATTCTCCAGTCCCGGGGACTCTAAACTAACTGGTGATGGCCTTGGTTTGCACTGAAAGTGACAGAGCAAAACTTTTGAAACACTCACTTTCAAGCTTCTGGGCCGAAATATTGCCCCACTTCACTTTAAGACTGAAAGAGTAGCCGAGACCACCTTACGCACATCGTGATTTTGACCAACTTCGGCTCGATTTACCGGAACTTGGGGGATATTTTCCAGTGCCGAGGACTGCTAAGTAACCCCTGATGGCCTTGGTTTGCATTGGAATGGATACAGCAAAACTTTTTGATTGCTCACTTTTGAGCTTCTAGGCCGAAATATAGCCCCACTTCACTTTAAGACTGAAAGGGTAGCCGAGACCGTCTTACGCGCATCGTGATTTTGACCAACGTCTTCTCGATTTTCCGGAACTTGGGAAATACATTCCACTCCCGGGGACTCTAAACTAACCCCTGATGGCCTTCGTTTGCAGTGAAATAGACACAGTAATTTTTTTTTGAGCTTTGAGCTTGTGGGCCGAAATAGAGCCCCACTTCACTTTAAGACTGAAGGAGTAGCCGACACCGCCTTAAGCGCACCGTGATTTTGACCAACTTCGGCTCGATTTGCCGGAACTTGGGGGATATTTTCCAGTCCCGGGGACTCTAAACTAACTTCCGATTGTCTTGGTTTTCAGTGAAATGGACACAACGAAACTTTTTGAACGCTCACTCTCGAGCTTCTGGACCGAAATATAGCCCCACTTTACTTTAAGACTGAAAGAGTAGCCGAGAGCGTTTTGCGCAAATCGTGATTTTGACCAACTTCGGGTCGGTTTCCCGGAACTTGGGGAACATATTCCATTTCCGCGGGCTCTAAACTAACTCCTGATTGCCTTGGTTTTCAGTGAAATGGACAAAGGAAAGCTTTCTGAACACTCTCTTTGTAGCTTCTGGGCCGAAATAGAATCCCACTTCACTTTCAGACTGAAATAGTAGCCGAGACCGCCTCACACGCACCGTGAGTTAGACCAAGTTCAGCTCGCTTTCACGCAACTTTTGGGATATTTTCCAGTCCAGGGGACTCTAAACTAACTCCGGGTGGCCTTGGTTTGCACTGAAATGCGCACAGCATAACTTTTTGAACGTCCACTTTGGAGCTTGTGGGTCGAAATATAGCCCCACTTCACTTTAAGACTGAAAGAGTAGCCGAGATCGCCTTACGCGCATCGTGATTTTGACCATTTTCGGATCGATTTCTCGGAACTTGGGGGATATTTTCCAGTCCCGGGGACTCTAAACTAACTCCTGATCGCCTTGCTTTGCATTGAAATGGACAGAGCAAAACATTTTGAACGCTCACTTTCGAGCTTGTGGGCCGAAATATAGCCACACTTTACTTTAAGACTGAAACAGTAGCCGAGACCGCATTTCGCGCATCGTGATTTTGATCAACTTCGGCTCGGTTTCCCGGAGCTTGGGGAATATTTTCCAGTCCCGGGGACCCTAAACTCACTTTTGATAGCTTTGGTTTGCAGTGAAATGCACACAGCAAAACTTTTTGAACGCTCACTTTCGAGCTTCTGGAGAGAATTATAGCCCGACTTTACTTTAAGACTGAAAGAGTAGCCGAAACCGCCTTACGTATATGGTAATTTTGACGAACTTCGAATGGATTTCCCGGAACTTGGGGTATATTTTCCAGTCCCTTGGACGCTAAACTAAGTCCTGATGGCCTTGTTTTGAAGTGAAATGGACACAGCAAAACTTTTTTAACCCTCACTTTCTAGCTTGTGGGCCGAAATATACCCACACTTGACTTTAAGACTGAAACAGTAGCCAAGACCACGTTACGCGCATCATGAATTTGATCAACTTCGGCTCCAATTTCCGGGACTTGGGGGATATTTTCCAGTCCCGGGGACTCTAAACTAACTCCTGATGGCCTTGCTTTGCAGTGAAATGGACACAGCAAAACTTTTTGAACGCTCACTTTCGAGCTTCTGGACAGAAATATAGCCCCACTTCACTTTAAGACTGAAAGGGTAGCAGAGACCGCTTTGGGAGCATCGTGATTTTGACCAACTTCAGCTCGATTTCCCGGAACTTGGGGGATATTTTTCAGTCCCGGGGACTCTGAACTAACTCGTGATGGCCTTGTTTTTCAGTCAAAGAACACAGCAAAACTTTTTGAACGCTCACTTTCGGGCTTCTGGGCCGAAATATAGCCCCACTTCACTTTAAGACTGAAACAGTAGCCAATACCGCATTTCGCGCATCGTGATTTTGATCAACTTCGGTTCGATTCCCCGGAACTTGGGCAATATTTTTCAGTCTCGGGGACTTTAAACTAATCCCTGATGGCCTTGGTTTCTAGTGACATGAACACAGCAAAACTTTTCGAACGCTCACTTTCGGGCTTCTGGCCCGAAATATAGCCCCACTCACTTTAAGACTGAAAGAGTAGCCGAGACTACCTTACGCAAATCGTGATTTTGACCAACTTCGCCTCGATTTCCCGGAAGTTGGGGGATATTTTCCAGTCCCGGGGACTCTAAACTAGCTCCTGATGAATTTGGTTTGCAGTGAAATAAACACAGGGAAACTTTTTGAACGCTCACTTTCAAGCTCCTGGGCAGGAATAAAGCCTCACTTCACTTTAAGACTGAAACAGTAAGCGAGACCGCCTAACGCGCACTGTGAGTTTCACCAATTTCGGCTAAATTTCCCTGAACTTGGGGGATATTTTCCAGTCCCGAAGACGCTTAAGTAACCCCTGATGGCCTTCGTTTGCATTGAAATGGATACACCAATACTTTTTGAAGCTCACTTTTGAACTTCTGGGCCGAAATATAGCCCCACTTCACACGACAAAAGACCAGCCAAGACCGTCTTGCGCGCATCGTGATTTTGACCAACGTCTTCTCCATTTTCCGGAACTTGGGAAATATATTGCAGTCCCGGGGACTCTAAACTAACTCCTGATGGCTTTGGTTTGCAGTGAAATGGACACAGCAAATTTTTTGCAGCGCTCACTTTGGAGCTTCTGGACCGAAATATAGCCGTATCTCACTTTAAGACTGAAAGAGTAGGCGAGACCGCCTTACGCGATTCGTTATTTTGACCAACTTCGTCTTGATTTCGCGGAACTTGGGGCATATTTTCCAGTTCCGGGCACTGTAAACTACTTCCTGAGGGCCTTGCTTTGCAGTGAAATGGGCACAGCATAACTTTTTGACCGTTCACTTTCGAGCTTCTGGGCCGAAATATACAGCCACGTCACTTTAACACTCAAAGAGTAGCCGAGACTGCTTTACGCGCATCGTGATTTTGACAAACTTCGGCTCGATTTCCCGCAAGTTAGGGGTTATTTTGATGTCCCGGAGACTGTAAACTATCTCCTGATGTGGCTTGGTTCGCGGTGAAATGGACACAGCAAAACTTTTTGAACTTTCACTTTCTAGCTTCTGGGCCGAAATATAGCCCGAGTTCACTTTAAAGAATGAAAGAATAGCCGAGACCGCCTTGCGCGCATCGTGATTTTGACCAACTTTGGCTCGATTTCCCGGGAAATGGGGAATATTTTCCGTTACCGGGGACTCTAAAGTAACTCCTGATTGCCTTGGTTTGCATTGAAATGGAGAGAGGAAAACTTTTTCAACGCTCCCCTTCGGGCTTCTGAGCCGAAATATAACCCCAATTCAGTTTAAGACTGAAAGAGTAGCCGACACCGTCTTACGCGCATCGTGATTTTGACCAACTTCGGCTCGATTACCCGAAACTTCGGGGATATATTCAAGTCCCAACGACTATAAGCTAACCCCTGATGGCCTTGGTCTGCAGTGAAATGGACACAGCAAATTTTTTTTGAATGGTTACTTTCGAAATTCTGGGCCGAACTATAGTCCCACTTCACTTTAAGACTGAAAGAGTAGCCGAGACCGCCTTAGACGCATCGTGATTTTGACCAACTTCGGCTTGAGTTGCCAGAACTTAAGGGATATTTTCCAGTCCCGTGGACTCTAAACTAACTCATGATGGCCTTGGTTTTCAGTTAAATTGAGAGAGCAAAACTTTTTGAACGCTCACTTTCGAGCTTCTGGGCCGAAATATACAGCCACGTCACTTTAAGACTAAAAGAGTAGCAGAGACTGCTTTACGCGCATCGTGATTTTGACAAACTTCGGCTCGATTTCCCGGGACTTGGGAAATATTTTGATGTCCCGGACACTGTAAACAATCTGCTGATGTGGCTTGGTTTGCGGTGAAATGGACACAGCAAAACTTTTTGAACTTTCACTTTCTAGCTTCTGGGCCGAAATATAGCCCCAGTTCACTTTAAGAATGAAAGAGGAGCCGAGACCGCCTCACGCGCATCGTGATTTTGACAAAATTCGGCTCGATTTGCCCGAAGTTGGGCGATATTTTCCAGTCCCGAGGAGTCTAAACTAACTCCTGATTGCCTTGGTTTGCAGTGAAATGAACACAGCAAAACTTTTTGAACTTTCACTTTCTAGCTTTTCGGCCGGAATATAGCCCCAGTTGACTTTAAGAATGAAAGAGTAGCCGAGACCGCCTTACGCGCATCGTGATTTTGACAAAATTCGGCTCGATTTGCCCGAACTTGAGCGATATTTTCAACTCCCGGGAACTCTCAACCAACTCCTGATGGCCTTGGTTTGCAGTGAAATGGACGCAGGAAAACTTTTTAAACTCTCAGTTTCGAGCTTTAAGACTGAAATAGTAGCCGAGACCGCCTTACGAGCATTGTGATTTTGACCAAGTTCAGCTCGATTTCCCGGAACTTGGGGGATATTTTCCAGTCCGAGGGACTTTAAACTAACTCCTGATGGCCTTGGTTTGCAGTTAAATGCAGAAAGCGTAACTTTTTAAAGGGTCACTTTCGAGCTTCTGGGCCGAAATATAGCCCCACTCTACTTTAAGACTGAAAGAGTAGCCGAGACTGTCTTACGCGCATCGTGATTTTGACCAACTTCCGTTCGATTTCCCGGAACTTCGGGGATATATTCCAGTCCCGGGGACTCTAAACTAACTGCTGATGGCCTTGGCTTGCAGTGAAATGGACACAGCACATTTTTTTGAAGGCTCACTTTCGAGCTTCTCGGCCGAAATATAGCCCTACTTCACTTTAAGACTGAAAGAGTAGCCGAGACCGCCTTACGGCATCGTAATTTTGACCAACTTCGGCTCGATTTCCCGGAAGTTGGCGAATATTTTCAATTCCCGGGGAAGCTAAACTAACTTCCGATGGCCTTAGTTTGCAGTTAAATGGACACAGCAAAACTTTTTGAACGCTCACTTTCGAGCTTATGGGTCGAAATATAGCCCCACTTAACTTTAAGACTGAAAGAGTAGCCGAGACCGCCTTACGCGCATCGTGATTTTGGGATACTTCGGCTCGATTTCCCGCAAATAGGGGGATATTTTTCAGTCCCGGGGACTCTAAACTAACTCCTGATGGCGTTGGTTTCCCGTGAAATGGACACAGGAACACTTTTTGAACGCGCACTTTCGAGCTTGCTGGCCGAAATATAGCCCTACTTCTTTTTAAGACTGAAAGAGTAGGCGGGAGCGCCTTACGCGCACTGTGTTTTTGAGGATCTTCGGCTCGATCTGGCGAAACTTGGGAGATATTTTCCAGTCCCAAAATCTCTAAACTCACTCCTGATTGTCTAAGATGTGAGTGAAATAGAGACAAAAATTTTTGAACCCTTACTTTCGAGCTTCTGGAGTTAAATGTAAGCCCAGTTTACCTTAAGACTGAAAGAGTAGCCGAGACCGCCGTACGTGCGTCGTGATTTTGACCAACTTCGGTTAAATATCCCGTAACTTGGGGGATATTTTCCAGTCCCGGGGACTCTAAACTGACACCCGACGTCCTTGGTCTCCAGTAAAATGGACACAGAAAAAGTTTTTGAACGCTCACTTTTGAGCTTCTGGGCCGAAATATAGCTCCACTTCACTTTGAGAGTGAAAGAGTAGCCGAGACCGCCTTACGCCCATCGTAATTTTGACCAACTTCGGCTCGATTTCCCGGAACTTGGGGGATATTTTCCAGTCCCGCGGACTCTAAAGTAACTCCTGATGGCCTTGCTCTGGAGTGAAATGGACACAGCACAACTTTTTCAACGCTCACTTTCCAGCTTCTGGGCCGAAATATTTCCCCAGTTCACTTTAAGAATGAAAGAGTAACTGGGACCGCCTTACGCGCATCGTGATTTTGACCAACTTTGGCTCGATTTCTCGGGAAATGGGGGATATTTTCCGGTACCGGGGACTCTAAACTAACTCCTGATTGCCTTGGTTTGCAGTGAAATGGACACAGGAAAGCTCTTTGAACGCTCACTTTCGAGCTTGTGGGCCGAAATATAGCCCCAGTTCACTTTAAGACTGAAACAGTAGTCGAGACCGCCTTACGCGCATCGTGATTTTGACCAACTCCGCCTCGATTTCCCGGAATTTGGGGGATATTTTCCAGTCTCGGGGACTCTCAACTAACTCCTTGTCTTGGTTTGCAGTGAAATGGACACAGCGAAAGTTTTTGAACGCTCACTCTCGAGCTTCTGGGCCGAAATAGAGCCCCATTTTACTTTAAGACTGAAAGAGTAGGCGAGACCGTCTTGAGCGAATCGTGATTTTGACCAATTTCGCGTTTATTTCCCGAAACTTGGAGGATATATTCCAGTCAAAGGGACTCTAAAGTAACTGCTGATGGCCTTGGTTTTCAGTGAAAAGGAATGAGCACAACTTTGGAGCTTCTGGCCAGAAATATAGCCCCACTTTACTTTAAGACTGAAAGAGTAGATGAGAGCGCCTTACGCGCATCGTAATTTTGACGAACTTCGAATGGATTTCCCGGAACTTGGGGGATATTTTCCAGTCCCTTGGACGTTAAACTAAGTCCAGATGGCCTTGTTTTGAAGTAAAATGGACACAACAAAACTTTTTGAACGCTCACTTTCTAGCTTGTGGGCCGAAATATAGCCACACTTCACTTTAGGACTGACACAGTAGCCGAGACCACCTTACGCACATCGTGATTTTGACCAACTTCGGCTCGATTTACCGGAACTTGGGGGATATTTTCCAGTCCCGAGGACCCTTAAGTAACCCCTGATGGCCTTGGTTTGCATTGAAATGGATACAGCAAAACTTTTTGAACGCTCACTTTTGAGCTTCTAGGCCGAAATATAGCCCCACTTCACTTTAAGACTGAAAGGGTAGCCGAGACCGTCTTACGCGCATCGTGATTTTGACCAACGTCTTCTCGATTTTCCGGAACTTGGGAAATACATTCCACTCCCGGGGACTCTAAACTAACTCCTGATAGCTTTGGTTTGCAGTGAAATAGACACAGTAATTTTTTTTGAGCTTTGAGCTTGTGGGCCGAAATAGAGCCCCACTTCACTTTAAGACTGAAGGAGTAGCCGACACCGCCTTAAGCGCACCGTGATTTTGACCAACTTCGGCTCGATTTGCCGGAACTTGGGGGATATTTTCCAGTCCCGGGCACTCTAAACTAACTCCTGATTGTCTTGGTTTTCAGTGAAATGGACACAGCCAAACTTTTTGAACGCTCACGCTGGAGCTTCTGGACCGAAATATAGCCCCACTTTACTTTAAGGCTGAAAGAGTAGCCGAGACCGTCTTGCGCAAATCGTGATTTTGACCAACTTCGGGTCGGTTTCTCGGAATTTGGGGAATATATTCCATTTCCGCGGGCTCTAAACTAACTCCTGATTGCCTTGGTTTTCAGTGAAATGGACAAAGGAAAGCTTTTTGAACACTCTCTTTGTAGCTTCTGGGCCGAAATAGAATCCCACTTCACTTTCAGACTGAAATAGTAGCCGAGACCGCCTCACGCGCATCGTGAGTTAGACCAAGTTCAGCTCGATTCCACGCAACTTTTGGGATATTTTCCAGTCCGGGGGACTCTCAACTAACTCCGGGTGGCCTTGGTTTGCACTGAAATGCGCACAGCATCACTTTTTGAACGCCCACTTTGGAGCTTGTGGGCCGAAATATAGCCCCACTTCACTTTAAGACTGAAAGAGTAGCCGAGATCGCCTTACGCGCATCGTGATTTTGACCATTTTCGGATCGATTTCTCGGAACTTGGGGGATATTTTCCAGTCCCGGGGACTCTAAACTAACTCCTGATCGCCTTGCTTTGCATTGAAATGGACAGAGCAAAACTCTTTAAACGCTCACTTTCGAGCTTGTGGGCCGAAATATAGGCACACTTGACTTTAAGACTGAAACAGTAGCCGAGACCGCATTTCGCGCATCGTGATTTTGATCAACTTCGGCTCGCTTTCCCGGAGCTTGGGGAATATTTTCCAGTCCCGGGGACCCTAAACTCACTTTTGATAGCTTTGGTTTGCAGTGAAATGCACGCAGCAAAACTTTTTGAACGCTCACTTTCGAGCTTCTGGACAGAAATATAGCCCGACTTTACTTTAAGACTGAAAGAGTAGCCGAAACCGCCTTACGTATATGGTAATTTTGACGAACTTCGAATGGATTTCCCGGAACTTGGGGAATATTTTCCAGTCCCTTGGACGCTAAACTAAGTCGTGATGGCCTTGGTTTGCAGTGAAATGGAGACAGCAAAACGTTTTGAACGCTCACCTTCAAGCTTCTGGGCCGAAATATAGCCCACTTTACTTTAATACTGAAAAAGTAGCCGAGACCGCCTTACGCGCATCGTGATTTTGACAAACTTCGGCTCGATTTCCCGCAACTTGGGGGATATTTTGATGTCCCGGAGACTGTAAACTATCTCCTGATCGTCTTGGTGTGCATTGAAATGGACACAGCCAAACTTTTTGAACGCTCACTTCTGGGCCGAAATATAGCCTGAGTTCACTTTAAGAATGAAAGAATACCCGACACCGCCTTACGCGCATCGTGATTTTGACCAACTTTGGCTCGATTTCCCTGGAAATGGGGAATATTTTCCGGTACCGGGGACTCTAAAGTAACTCCTGATTGCCTTGGTTTGCATTGAAATGGTGAGAGCAAAACTTTTTCAACGCTCCCCTTCGGGCTTCTGAGCCGAAATATAGCCCCACTTCAGTTTAAGACTGAAAGAGTAGCCGACACCGCCTTACGCGCATCGTGATTTTGACCAACTTCGGCTCGATTTCCCGAAACTTCGGGGCAATATTCAAGTCCAAAGGACTCTAAACTAACCCCTGATGGCCTTGGTCTGCAGTGAAATGGACACAGCAATGTTTTTTTGAACGCTTACTTTCGAAATTCTGGGCCGAAATATAGCCCCACTTCACTTTAAGACTGAAATAGTAGCCGAGACCGCCTTAGACGCATCGTGATTTTGACCAACTTCGGCTTGAGTTGCCAGAACTTAAGGGGTCTTTTCCAGTCCCGTGGACTCTAAACTAACTCATGATGGCCTTGGTTTTCAGTTAAATTGAGAGAGCAAAACTTTTTGAACGCTCACTTTTGAGCTTCTGGGCCGAAATATACAGCCACGTCACTTTAAGACTAAAAGAGTAGCCGAGACTGCTTTACGCGCATCGTGATTTTTACAAACTTCGACTCGATTTCCCCGAACTTGGGCGATATTTTCCAGTCCCGAGGAGTCTAAACTAACTCCTGATGGCCTTGGTTTCCTGTGAAACGAACACAGTAACACTTTTTGAAGGCTTATTTTCGAGCTTCTCGGATGAAATATAGCCCCACTTCACTTTAAGACTGAAAGAGTAGCCGAGACCGCCTCACGCGCATTGTGATTTTGACAAAATTCGGCTCGATTTCCCCGAACTTGGGCGATATTTTCCAGTCCCGAGGAGTCTAAACTAACTCCTGATGGCCTTGGTTTCCAGTAAAACGAACACAGTAACACTTTTTGAAGGCTTATTTTCGAGCTTCTCGGATAAAATATAGCCCCACTTCACTTTAAGACTGAAAGAGTAGCCGACACCGCCTTACGAGCATCGTGATTTTGACCAAGTTCAGCTCGATTTCCCGGAACTTGGGAGATATTTTCCAGTCCGGGGGACTCCTGATGGCCTTGGTTTGCAGTTAAATGCAGAAAGCGTAACTTTTTAATGGGTCACTTTCGAGCTTCTGCGCCGAAATATAGCCCCACTTTACTTTAAGACTGAAAGAGTAGCCGAGACCGTCTTACGCGCATCGTGATTTTGAACAACTTCCGTTCTATTTTCCGGAACTTCGGGGATATATTCCAGTCCCGGGGACCCTAAACTAACTGCTGATGGCCTTGGTTTGCAGTTAAATGGACACAGCAACACTTTTTGAACGCTCACTTTCGAGCTTCTGGGTCGAAATATAGCCCCACTTACCTTTAAGACTGAAAGAGTAGCCGAGACCGCCTTACGCGTTTCGTGATTTTGGGATACTTCGGCTCGATTTCTCGCAAATAGGGGGATATTTTCCAGTCCCGGGGACTCTAAACTAACTCCTGATGGCCTTGGTTTCCAGTGAAATGGACACAGGAACACTTTTTGAACGCGCACTTTCGAGCTTGCTGGCCGAAATATAGCCCTACTTCTTTTTAAGACTGAAAGAGTAGGCGGGAGCGCCTTACGCGCACTGTGTTTTTTAAGATCTTCGGCTCGATCTGGCGAAACTTGGGAGATATTTTCCAGTCCCGGGGACTCTAAACTAACTCCTGATGGCCTTGGTTTCCAGTGAAATGGACACAGCAACACTTTTTGAACGCTCACTTTCGAGCTTCTGGGTCGAAATATAGCCCCACTTACATTTAAGACTGAAAGAGTAGCCGAGACCGCCTTACGCGTTTCGTGATTTTGGGATCCTTCGGCTCGATTTCTCGCAAATAGGGGGATATTTTCCAGTCCCGGGGACTCTAAACTAACTCCTGATGGCCTTGGTTTCCAGTGAAATGGACACAGGAACACTTTTTGAACGCGCACTTTCGAGCTTGCTGGCCGAAATATAGCCCTACTTCTTTTTAAGACTGAAAGAGTAGGCGGGAGCGCCTTACGCGCACTGTGTTTTTGAAGATCTGCGGCTCGATCTGGCGAAACTTGGGAGATATTTTCCAGTCCCAAAGTCTCTAAACTCACTCCTGATTATCTAAGATGTGAGTGAAATAGAGACAAACATTTTTGAACCCTTACTTTCGAGCTTCTGGAGTTAAATGTAAGCCCACTTTACCTTAAGACTGAAAGAGTAGCCGAGACCCCCTTAAGCGCATCGTGACTTTGACTAACTTCGGGTGGATTTCCCGTAACTTGGGGTATATTTCCAGTCCCTTGGACGCTAAGCTAAGTCGTGATGGCCTTGTTTTGCAGTGAAGTGGACACAGCAAAACTTTTTAAACACTCAGTTTCGAGCTTCTGGGCCGAAATATTGCCCCACTTCACTTTAAGACTCAAAGACTAGCCGAGACCGCCGTACGCGCGTCGTGATTTTGACCAACTTCGGTTAAATTTCCCGGAACTTGGGGGATATTTTCTAGTCCCGGGGACTCTAAACTGACCCCCGACGTCCTTGGTCTGCAGTAAAATGGACACAGCGAAACTTTTTGAACGCTCACTTTTTAGCTTCTGGGCCGAAATACAGCTCCACTTTACTTTAAGAGTGAAAGAGTAGCCGAGACCGCCTTACGCCCATCGCAATTTTGACCAACTTCGGCTCGATTTCCCGGCACTTGGGGGATATTTTCAAGTCCCGCGGACTCTAAGGTAACTCCTGATGGCCTTGCTCTGGAGTGAAATGGACACAGCACAAGTTTTTGAACGCTCACTTTCGAGCTTCTGGGCGGAAATATTTCCCCAGTTCACTTTAAGAATGAAAGAGTAACCGGGACCGCCTTACGCGCATCGTGATTTTGACCAACTTTGGCTAAATTTCCCGGGAAATGGGGGATATTTTCCGGTACCGGGGACTCTAAACTAACTCCTGATTGCCTTGGTTTGCAGTGAAATGGACACAGCACAACTTTTTGAACGCTCACTTTTGAGCTTCTGGGCCGAAATATAGCTCCCATTCACTTTAAGAGTGAAAGGGTAGCCGAGACCGCCTTACGCCCATCGTAATTTTGACCAACTTCGGTTCGATTTCCCGGAACTTGGGGGATATTTTCGAGTCCCGCGGACTCTAAAGTAACTCCTGATGGCCTTGCTCTGGAGTGAAATGGACACAGCACAAGTTTTTGAACGCTCACTTTCGAGCTTCTGGCGGAGATATTTCCCCAGTTCACTTTAAGAATGAAAGAGTAACCGGGACCGCCTTATGCGCATCGTGATTTTGACCAACTTTGGCTCGATTTCCCGGGAAATGGGGGATATTTTCCGGTACCGGGGACTCTAAACTGACTCCTGATTGCCTTGGTTTGCAGTGAAATGGACACAGCACAACTTTTTGAACGCTCACTTTTGAGCTTCTGGGCCGAAATATAGCTCCACTTCACTTTAAGAGTGAAAGGGTAGCCGAGACCGCCTTACGCCCATCGTAATTTTGACCAACTTCGGTTCGATTTACCGGAACTTGGGGGATATTTTCCAGTCCCGCGACTCTAGGGTAACTCCTGATGGCCTTGCTCTCGAGTGAAATGGACACAGCACAAGTTTTTGAACGCTCACTTTCGAGCTTCTGGGCGGAAATATTGCCCCAGTTCACTTTAAGAATAAAAGAGTAACCGGGACCGCCTTACGCGCATCGTGATTTTGACCAACTTTGGCTCGATTTCCCCGGAAATGGGGGATATTTTCCGGTACCGGGGACTCTAAACTGACTCCTGATTGCCTAGGCCAAAATGTAGCACGAGTTCATTTTAAGACTGAAAGAGTAAACGAAACTGCCGTACGCTTATCGTAATTCTAAGAAAGTATGGCTCAATTTGCCGAAACTTGGAGGATAGCTTCCGGTCTCGAGGATTCTAAACTATCTCCTGATGGACTTAGTTCTTAGTGAAATGCACACAGGTAAAAGGAGAGCACGCTCGGTGTCGAGCTTGTAGAACCGAAATATAGCCCCACTTCATTTTCGGAGTAAACGAGTAGCCGAGACCGCCTTACGCGCATCGTGATTTTGAGCATCTTTGGCTCGATTTGCCGGAAATCGGGGAATATTTTCCAGTCCCGAGGACTCTATGCTAACTCCTGATGAACTTAGTTTTCAGTGATATGTACACAGGCAAAAGGAGCGCACGCTCGGTGTTGAGCTTGTCGGCCGAAATATAGCCCCACTTCATTTTAAGACTGAAAGAGTAGCCGAGACCGCCTTACGCGCATCGTGATTTTAAGCAACTTTGGCTCGATCTGCCAGAATTTGGGAAATATTTTCCAGTCCCAAGGACTCTAAACTAACTCCTGATGGCCTAAGATGTCAGTGAAATGGACACAGGTAAAATTAGCGCACGCCCGGTCTCGAGCTTCTAGGTCGAAATATAGCCCCGCTTAATTTTAAGACTGAAAGAGTAGCCGAGACCGCCTTACGCGCATCGTGATTTTGGGCCACTTTTGCTGGATTTCCCGGAAGTTGGCGAATAATTTAAAGTCCCGGGGACGCTAAAGTAACTCCCGATGACCTTGGTTTGCAGTTTAATGAACACAGCAAAACATTCTGAACGCTCACCTTCGAGCTTCAGGGCCGAAATATAGCCCTACTTAAATTTAAGACTGAAAGAATAGCCGAGAGCCCGTTACGCGCATAGTAATTTTCATCAACTTCGGCGCCATTTCCTGGAACTTGGAGAATATTTTCCAGTCCCGGGGACTCTAAACTAGCTCTCGATGGCCTTGGTTTGCAGTGAAATGGACACAGCAAAACTTTTTGAGCGCTCACTTTCGAGCTTGTGGGCCTAAATATAGCCACACTTCACTTTAAGACTGAAACAGTAGCCGAGACCGCGTTACGCGTATCGTGATTTTTATCAACTTCTGCTCGCTTTCCTGAAACTTGGGGAATATTTTCCAGTCCCAGGGACTCTAAACTAACTCCTGATTGCTATGGTTTGCAGTGAAATTCACACAGCACAAGTTTTTGAAGGCACACTTTCGAGCTTCTAGGCCGAAATATAGTCCCACATCACTTACGACTTAAAGAGTAACCGAGACCGGCCTGCGCGCATCTCAATTTTGACCAACTTCGGGTCGATATTCCGGAACTTGAGGGATACTTTCCAGTCCCAGGGACTCTAAACTAACTCTTGATGGCCTTGGTTTGCAGTGAAATGGAGACAGCAAAACTTTTTGAACGCTCACCTTCAAGCTTCTGGGCCGAAATATAGCCCACTTTACTTTAATACTGAAAAAGTAGCCGAGACCGCCTTACGCGCATCGTGATTTTGACAAACTTCGGGTGGATTTCCCGGAACTTGGGGGATATTTTCCAGTCCCTTGGACGCTAAACTAGGTGCCGATGGCCTTGTTTTGCAGTGAAATGGACACAGCAAAGCTTTTTGAACGCTCACTTTCCAGGTTGTGGGCCGAAATATCTCCATACTTCACTTTAAGACTGAAAGAGTAGCCGAGACCACGTTTCGCGCATCGTGATTTTGATCAACTTCGGCTCGATTTCCCGGAACTTGCGAAATATTTTCCAGTCACGGGGACTCTAAACTAACTCGTGCTGGTCTTGGTTTGCAGTGAAACGGAAACAGAAAAAGTTTTTGAACGCATACTTTCGAGCTTCTGGACCGAAATAGAACCCCACTTCACTTGAAGACTGAAAGAGTAGCCGAGACCGCCTTACGTGCATCGTGATTTTGAACAACTTCGTCTCGATTTGCCGGAACTAAGGCGATATATTTCAGTTGTGAGGACTCTAAACTAATTCCTGATGGCCTTGGTTAGGGTTTAGACCCAGCAAAACTTTTTGAACGCTCAATTTCGAGCTTCTGGGCCAAACTATAGCCCTCCATTTCTTTAACACTGAAAGAGTAGCCGAGACCGCCTTACGCGCATCATGATTTTGACAAACTTCGGGTTGATTTCCCGGAACTTGGGGGATATTTTCCAGTCCCGGGGACTCTCAACTAACTCCTGCTTGTCTTGGTTTGCAATGAAATGGACACAGCGAAAGTTTTTGAACGCTCACTCTCGAGTTTCTGGGCCGAAATAGAGCCCCATTTTACTTTAAGACTGAAAGAGTAGGCGAGACCGTCTTGAGCGAATCGTGATTTTGACCAATTTCGCGTTTATTTCCCGAAACTTGGGGGATATATTCCAGTCAAAGGGACTCTAAAGTAACTGCTGATGGCCTTGGTTTTCAGAGAAAATGGACAGAGCACAATTTTGGAGCTTCTGGGCAGAAATATAGCCCCACTTTACTTTAAGACTGAAAGAGTAGATGAGACCGCCTTACGCGCATTGTAATTTTGACGAACTTCGAATGGATTTCCCGGAACTTGGGGGATATTTTCCAGTCCCTTGGATGCTAAACTAAGTCCTGATGGCCTTGTTTTGAAGTAAAATGGACACAACAAAACTTTTTGAACGCTCACTTTCTAGCTTGTGGGCCGAAATATAGCCACACTTCACTTTAGGACTGACACAGTAGATGAGACCACGTTACGCGCATCATGAATTTGATCAACTTCGGCTCGACTTCCCGGGACTTGGGGGATATTCTCCAGTTTCGGGGACTCTAAACTAACTTCTGATGGCCTTGGTTTGCACTGAAAGTGAGAGAGCAAAACTTTTTAAACACTCACTTTCGAGCCTCTCAGCCGAAATATTGTCCCACTTCACTTTAAGACTGAAAGAGTAGCCGAGACCACCTTACGCACATCGTGATTTTGACCAACTTCGGCTCGATTTACCGGAACTTGGGGAATATTTTCCAGTCCCGAGGACTCTTAAGTAACCCCTGATGGCCTTGGTTTGCATTGAAATAGATACAGCAAAACTTTTTGAACGCTCAGTTTTGAGCTTCTGGGCAGAAATATAGCCCCACTTCACTTTAAGACTGAAAGAGTAGCCGAGAAGGTCTGACGCGCATCGTGATTTTGACCAACGTCTTCTCGATTTTCCGGAACTTGGAAAATACATTCCACTCCCGGGCACTCTAAACTAACTCCTGATAGCCTTGGTTTGCAGTGAAATAGACACACTAATTTTTTTCAGCTTTGAGCTTGTGGGCCGAAATAGAGCCCCACTTCACTTTAAGACTGAAGGCGTAGCCGACACCGCCTTAAGCGCACCGTGATTTTGACCAACTTCGGCTCGATTAGCCGGAACTTGGGGGATATTTTCCAGTCCCGGGGACTCTAAACTAGCCCCTGATGGCCTTGGTTTTCAGTGAAATGAACACAGCGAAACTTTTTGAACGGTCACTCTCGAGCTTTTGGCCCGAAATATAGCCCCACCTTACTTTAAGACTGAAACAGTAGCCGAGACCACTTTAGGGGCATCGTGATTTTGACCAACCTCGGCTCAATTTCCTGGACCTTGCGGCATATTTTCTTGTCCCGGACACGCTAAACTAACTCCTGATGGGCTTGGTTTGCAGTGAAATGAACACAGCAAAACTTTTTGAACGCTCACTTTCGGGCTTCTGGCCTGAAATATAGCCCCACTTCACTTAAAGACTCAAAGAGTAGCCGAGACGCCTTACGCGAATCGTTATTTTGACCAACTTCGGCTCGATTTCCCGGAAGTTGGGGGATATTTTCCAGTCCCGGGGACTCTAAACTAGCTCCTGATGGCTTTGGTTTCCAGTGAAATAAACACAGGGAAACTTTCTGAACGCTCTTTTTCAAGCTCCTGGGCAGGAATAAAGCCTCACTACACTTTAAGACTGAAACAGTAAGCGAGACCGCCTAACGCGCACCGTGATTTTGACCAACTTCGGCTAGCTTTCCCTGAACTTGGGGGATATTTTCCAGTCCCGAAGACTCTTAAGTAACCCCTGATGGCCTTCGTTTGGATTGAAATGGATACAGCAAAGCTTTTTGAACGCTCACTTTTGAGCTTCTGGGCCGAAATATAGCCCCACTTCACTTCAAGACTGAAAGACTAGCCAAGACCGTCTCGCGCGCATCGTGATTTTGACCAACGTCTTCTCCATTTTCCGGAGCTTGGGAAATATATTGCAGTTTCGGGGACTCTAAACTAACTCCTGATAGCCTTGGTTTGCACTGAAAGGGACACAGCAAATTTTTTGCAGCGCTCACTTTGGAGCTTGTGGGCCGAAATAGAGCCCCACTTCACTTTAGGACTGAAAGAGTAGCCGAGGCCGCCTTAGGCGCATCGTGATTTTGACCAACTTCGGCTTGATCTGCCAGAACTTAAAAGATATTTTCCAGTCCCGGGGACTCTAAACTAACTCATGATGGCCCTGGTTTTCAGTGAAATTGAGAGAGGAAAACTTTTTGAACGCTCACTTTCGAGCTTCTGGACCGAAATATAGTCCTACTTAACTTTAAGACTGAAAGAGTAGCAGAGACGCCTTACGCGAATCGTTATTTTGACCAACTTTGGCTCGATTTCCCGGAAGTTGGGGGATATTTTCCAGTCCCGGGGACTCTAAACTAGGTCCTGATGGCTTTGGTTTGTAGTGAAATAAACACAGGGAAACTTTTTGAACGCTCACTTTCAAGCTCCTGGGCAGGAATAAAGCCTCACTTCACTTTAAGACTGAAACAGTAAGCGAGACCGGCTAAAGCGCACCGTGATTTTCACCAATTTCGGCTAAGTTTCCCTGAACTTAGGGGATATTTTCCAGTCCCGATGACTCTTAAGTAACTCCTGATGGCCTTCGTTTGCATTGAAATGGATGCAGGAAAACTTTTTGAACGCTCACTTTTGAGCTTCTGGGCCGAAATATAGCCCCACTTCACTTTTAGACTGAAAGACTAGCCAAGACCGTCTTGCGCGCATCGTGATTTTGACCAACGTCTTCTCCATTTTTCGGAACTTGCGAAATATATTGCAGTCCCGGGGACTCTAAACTATCTCCTGATGGCCTTGGTTTCCAGTGAAATGGACACAGCAACTTTTTTGCAGCGCTCACTTTGGACCTTCTGGGCCGAAATAGAGCCCACTTCACTTTAAGACTGAAAGAGTAGCCGAGGCCGACTTAGCCGCGTCGTGATTTTGACCAACTTCGCCTTGATCTGCCTGAACTTAAAAGATATTTTCCAGTCCCGGGGACTCTAAACTAACTCGTGATGGCCTTGGTTTTCAGTGAAATTGAGAGAGGGAAACTTTTTGAACGCTCACTTTCGAGCTTCTGGACCGAAATATAGCCCTACTTCACTTTAAGACTGAAAGAGTAGCCGAGACCGCCTTACCCGAATCGTTATTTTGAACAACTTCGTCTCGATTTCCCGGAACTTGGGGGATATTTTCCAGTTCCGGGGCACTGTAAACTACTTCCTGAGGGCCTTGCTTTGCAGTGAAATGGGCACAGCATAACTTTTTGAACTTTCACTTTCCAGCTTCTGGGCCGAAATATAGCCCGAGTTCACTTTAAGAATGAAAGAATAGCCGACACCGCCTTACGCGCATCGTGATTTTGACCAACTTTGGCTCGATTTCCCGGGAAACGGGGAATATTTTCCGGTACCGGGGACTCTAAAGTAACTCCTGATTGCCTTGGTTTGCATCGAAATGGAGAGAGCAAAAAATTTTTCAACGCTCCCCTTCGGGCTTCTGAGCCGAAATATAGCCCCACTTCAGTTTAAGACTGAAAGAGTAGCCGACACCGTCTTACGCGCATCGTGATTTTGACCACCTTCGGCTCGATTTCCCGAAACTTTGGGGATATATTCAAGTCCAAAGGACTCTAAACTAACCCCTGATGACCTTGGTCTGCAGTGAAATGGACACAGCAAATTTTTTTGAACGCTTACTTTCGAAATTCTGGGCCGAAATATAGCCCCACCTCACTTTAAGACTGAAATAGTAGCCGAGACGCATTAGACGCATCGTGATTTTGACCAACTTCGGCTTGAGTTGCCAGAACTTAAGGGATATTTTCCGGTCCCGTGGACTCTAAGCTAAGTCATGATGGCCTTGGTTTCCAGTTAAATTGAGAGAGCAAAACGTTTTGAACGCTCACTTTCGAGCTTCTGGGCCGAAATATACAGCCACGTCACTTTAAGACTAAAAGAGTAGCCGAGACTGCTTTACGCGCATCGTGATTTTGACAAACTTCGGCTCGATTTCCCGGGACTTGGGGGATATTTTGATGTCCCGGACACTGTAAACAATCTGCTGATGTGGCTTGGTTTGCGGTGAAATGGACACAGCAAAACTTTTTGAACTTTCACTTTTTAGCTTCTGGGCCGAAATATAGCCCCAGTTCACTTTAAGAATGAAAGAGTAGCCGAGACCGCCTTACGCGCATCGTGATTTTGACAAAATTCGGCTCGATTTCCCCGAACTTGGGCGATATATTCCAGTCCCGGGGACTCTAAACAAACTGCATATGGCCTTGGTTTGCAATGAAATGGACACAGCACATTTTTTTGAACGCTCACTTTCGAGCTTCTCGGCCGAAATATAGCCCCAGTTCACTTTAAGACTGAAAGAGTAGCCGAGACCGCCTTACGCGCATCGTAATTTTGAACAACTTCGGCTCGACTTCCCGGAAGTTGGCGAATATTTTCAATTCCCGGGGAAGCTAAACTAACTTCCGATGGCCTTATTTTGCAGTTAAATGGACACAGGAAAACTTTTTGAACCCTCACTTTCGAGCTTATGGATCGAAATATAGCCCCGCTTACCTTTAAGACTGAAAGAGTAGCTGAGACCGCCTTACGCGTTTCGTGATTTTGGGATACTTCGGCTCGATTTCCCGCAAATAGGGGGATATTTTCCAGTCCCGGGGACTCTAAACTAACTCCTGATGGCCTTGGTTTCCAGTGAAATGGACACAGGAACACTTTTTGAACGCGCACTTTCGAGCTTGCTGGCCGAAATATAGCCCTACTTCTTTTTAAGACTGAAAGAGTAGGCGGGAGCGCCTTATGCGCATTGTGTTTTTGAGGATCTTCGGCTCGATCTGGCGAAACTTGGGAGATATTTTCCAGTCCCAAAGTCTCTAAACTCACTCCTGATTGTCTAAGATGTGAGTGAAATAGAGACAAAAATTTTTGAACCCTTATTTTCGAGCTTCTGGAGTTAAATCTAAGCCCACTTTACCTTAAGACTGAAAGAGTAGCCGAGACCCCCTTAAGCGCATCGTGACTTTGACTAACTTCGGGTGGATTTCCCGTAACTTGGGGGATATTTCCAGTCCCTTGGACGCTAAACTAAGTCGTGATGGCCTTGTTTTGCAGTGAAGTGGACACAGCAAAACTTTTTAAACACTCAGTTTCGAGCTTCTGGGCCGAAATATTGCCCCACTTCACTTTAAGACTGAAAGAGTAGCCGAGACCGCCGTACGCGCGTCGTGATTTTGACCAACTTCGGTTAAATTTCCCTGAACTTGGGGGATGTTTTCCAGTCCCGGGGACTCTAAACTGACCCCCGACGTCCTTGATCTGCAGTAAAATGGACACAGCAAAACTTTTTGAACGCTCACTTTTTAGCTTGTGGGCCGAAATATAGCTCCACTTCACTTTAAGAGTGAAAGAGTAGCCGAGACCGCCTTACGCCCATCCTAATTTTGACCAACTTCGGCTCGATTTCCCAGAACTTGGGGGATATTTTCCAGTCCCGCGGACTCTAAAAGTAACTCCTGATGGCCTTGCTCTGGAGTGAAATGGACACAGCACAACTTTTTGAACCCTCACTTTCGAGCTTCTGGGCGGAAATATTGCCGCAGTTCACTTTAAGAATGAAAGAGTAACCGGGACCGCCTTACGCGCATCGTGATTTTGACCAACTTTGGCTCGATTTTCCGGGAAATGGGGGATATTTTCCGCTACCGGGGACTCTAAACTAACTCCTGATTGCCTTGGTTTGCAGTGAAATGGACACAGCACAACTTTTTGAACGCTCACTTTTGAGCTTCTGGGCCGAAATATAGCTCCACTTCACTTTAAGAGTGAAAGAGTAGCCGAGACCGCCTTACGCCCATCCTAATTTTGACCAACTTCGGCTCGATTTCCCAGAACTTGGGGGATATTTTCCAGTCCCGCGGACTCTAAAAGTAACTCCTGATGGCCTTGCTCTGGAGTGAAATGGACACAGCACAACTTTTTGAACCCTCACTTTCGAGCTTCTGGGCGGAAATATTGCCGCAGTTCACTTTAAGAATGAAAGAGTAACCGGGACCGCCTTACGCGCATCGTGATTTTGACCAACTTTGGCTCGATTTTCCGGGAAATGGGGGATATTTTCCGCTACCGGGGACTCTAAACTAACTCCTGATTGCCTTGGTTTGCAGTGAAATGGACACAGCACAACTTTTTGAACGCTCAAGTTTGAGCTTCTGGGCCGAAATATAGCTCCACTTCACTTTAAGAGTGAAAGAGTAGCCGAGACCGCCTTACGCCCATCCTAATTTTGACCAACTTCGGCTCGATTTCCCAGAACTTGGGGGATATTTTCCAGTCCCGCGGACTCTAAAAGTAACTCCTGATGGCCTTGCTCTGGAGTGAAATGGACACAGCACAACTTTTTGAACCCTCACTTTCGAGCTTCTGGGCGGAAATATTGCCGCAGTTCACTTTAAGAATGAAAGAGTAACCGGGACCGCCTTACGCGCATCGTGATTTTGACCAACTTTGGCTCGATTTTCCGGGAAATGGGGGATATTTTCCGCTACCGGGGACTCTAAACTAACTCCTGATTGCCTTGGTTTGCAGTGAAATGGACACAGCACAACTTTTTGAACGCTCAAGTTTGAGCTTCTGGGCCGAAGCATAGCCCTACTTCACTTTAAGACTGAAAGACTAGCCGAGACCGCCTTACGCGCATCGTGATTTTGGGCTACTTCGGCTCGATTTCCCGGAACTTGGGAGATAATTGCCAGTTCCAGGCACTCTAAACTAATTCCTGAAGGCCTTGGTTTTAAGTGAAATGGACACAGCCAAACTCTTTGAAGGTTCACTTTCGAGCTTCTGGGCCGAAATATAGCCCCACTTCACTTTAAGACTGAAAGAGTAGCCGGGACCGCCTTACGCGCATGGTAATTTTGTCGAACTTCGGTTTGATTTCCTGGGACTTGGGGAATATTTTCCAGTCCCGGAAGCTCTAAACTAACTCCTGAATGCCTTGGTTTTTAGTGAAATGGACACAGGTAAAAGGGGCGCACGCTAGGTTTCCAGGTTGTAGGCCGAAATATAGCCCCACTTTATTTTAAGATTGAAAGTGTACACGAAACCGCCTTAAGCGCATCGAAATTTTTAGCCACTATGGCTCGATCTGCCAAAACTTGGGGGATATTTTCCAGTCCCGGGGACTCTACCCTAACTCTTGATGGCCTTAGTTTTCAGTAAAATGGTCACAGGTAACAGGAGCGCACGCTCGGTGTCGAGCTTGTAGGCCGAAATGTAGCTCCAGTTCATTTTAAGAGCAGCTTCGCCTAAATATCAAGTAGACTTGGAAGTAGCGAAAAAATCGAATTTCTTCAAACTCGCCCAGAATGAAGCCCTAGAGGCACTAGTTAAAAGAATATCGTTTTAAGTTCGATAAATCAAAAATTATTTTTTCCGCAATTTTTTCGTTTCGATGCCCCAAATCGGCCAAAATCCATCGAAAATGAGCGGCATATTCAGAGGCTCGTAAACTCAAAACTAAAAATCTTCATTACAAACTGATTGCACGTCGTATTTGTACTTCCTTTCTTGTCTATTTAGAGCTAAATAGATCGTGATTTGATCAGAACTTAAATATTTGACGAATTTTTTAAGTTAACGACCCAAGACAGCTTTACAAGAGGTCTACATTTAGCCTATCTCCAAATGCTAAAAAGGCGTTCTGGTACACGGCTTTTCCCAAAACGACTAGTTTGGTCTGAAAGAGCATAGTGAAATAAAATTTTTGGGTAAATAAAATCGCGAGCGCTGAGATAGCGAACTAAATGCAGCACTTCGTCCTGAAAACGTGACCTTTGACCCGAGGGTAACGAAACCGATTACTGCAAGAAAACCCGGAAGAAACGCAAACGCCTCGTTATTTTGAAACAATTTCTAGTGATATCTCTCCGAAACCATGACTGCAAGAAACTATTTCCAGATATGAAATCTTGCAGGGTCAAACACGGAGCTAAAGGGCGCATTTTGACACAATAACTTTGTTTGCTGAGAATTGAAGTCAATGACCGTTAACGAATTCCAGTGAAATTTGCAAACTTGAAGTATGTTAGCCGATACTTACCTGAATATTTATATTTATAGAAGAGCCGGCTTCTAGGATTAACCTTCAAAAGAAGCTGGACCCCGATTGGGAAACCTCTAAAAGAAGAAATGAGTAATATTCCGTGACCTACCCGATGCTATAGATTCCATGCACATGCCAACCGCATGTTTGTCGTAAAATCAACTGAACTCTACTGACAGTTTCCATGGGCAACCCCAAAATAAACAATCCCCAAAAATGTAAAGTGAAATTGGCTGTCTTGATGAACAGTTAGAAGCTAGAGTCAAGTTCCATTACCTTTAAAAAGTGCTTGATTTTATTTGTTTGCGTTGACTTTGTTCACTACTCTCACGTTCGAATGCCGCGAATCGGTCACGCCAAAACGGTGCAGACCGTGCAGACTGCAGACACTTGTTTGGGCTTTTCATTGTGACTCCTTTTTTTGGGTCTAGTTACAAAATAGTGTTAGATATATCTGAAAGTTTGTCATTTATCCACAGGCTGCACAAGCGCAGCATTTGACGTTTGATTCAATAGACAAACGCGTACAAGACTTTGTATGGGAAACTTACTTAGTCTGTACGGTCTGCAGTGTTTTGGCATGACCGATACTACGCGGTATTCGAACGTGACAGTAACTACTGAGTGAACAAAGTAGAATCAAGCACTTTTAAAGGGTAATGGAACTTGACTCTAGCTTTTAACTGTTCATGAAGACAGCCAATTTCACTTTACATTTTTGGGGATTGTTTATTTTGGGGTTACCCATGGAAACTGTCAGTGGAGTTAAGTGAGTTTTACGACAAACATGCGGTCGGCATGTGCATGGAATTTAAGCTAATTTATAGCAGCGGGCAGGTCACGGAACATTAAACATTTCTTCTTTTAGAGGTTTCCAAATCCGGATCCAGCTTCTTTTGAAGGTTAATCCAAGAAGACGACTCTTCTATTAATATAAATATTCAGGTAAGTATCGGCTAACATGCGTCAAGTTTGCAAATTTCACTGGAATTGACTGCAATTCAATTCTCAGCAAACAAAGTTATTGTGTCAAAATGCGCCCTTTAGCTCTGTCTTTGACCCTGCAAGATTTCATATCTGGAAATAGTTTCTTGCAATCATGGTTTCGGAGAGATATCACTAGAAATTGTTTCAAAATAACGAAGCGTTTGCGTTTCTTCCGGGTTTTCTTGCAGTAATCGGTTTCGTTACCCTCGGGTCAAAGGTCACGTTTTCAGGACGAAGTGCTGCATTTAGTTCGCTATCTCAGCGCTCGCGATTTTATTTACCCAAAAATTTTATTTCACTAATTTGAAGAAGAAACAATGCTCTTTCAGACCAAACTAGTCGTTTTGGGAAAAGCCGTGTACCAGAACGCCCTTTTAGCATTTGAAAATAGGCTAAATGTAGACCTCTTGTAAAGCTGTCTTGGGTCGTTAACTTAAAAAATTCGTCAAATATTTAAGTTCTGATGAAATCACGATCTATTTAGCTCTAAATAGACAAGAAAGGAAGTACAAATACGACGTGCAATCAGTTTGTAATGAAGATTTTTGCTTTTAAGTTTACGAGCCTCTGAATATGCCACTCATTTTCGATGGATTTTGGCCGATTTGGGGCATCGAAACGAAAAAATTGCGGAAAAAAATTAATTTTTGATTTATCGAACTTAAAACGATATTTTCGTAACAAGTGCCCGTAGGGCTTCATTCTGGGCGAGTTTGAAGAAATTCGATTTTTTCGCTATTTCCAAGTCTAGTTGATATTTAGGCGAAGCTCCTCTTAAGACTGAAAGAGTAAACGAAACTGCCGTACACTTATCCTAATTTTAAGAAAGTATGGCTCAATTTGCCGAAACTTGGAGGATAGCTTCCAGTCTCGAGGATTCTAAACTATCTCCTGATGGACTTAGTTCTTAGTAAAATGGACACAGGTAAAAGGAGAGCACGCTCGGTGTCGAGCTTGTAGAACCGAAATATAGCCCCACTTCATTTTCGGAGTAAACGAGTAGCCGAGACCGCCTTACGCGCATCGTGATTTTGAGCATCTTTGGCTCGATTTGCCGGAAATCGGGGAATATTTTCCAGTCTCGAGGACTCTATGCTAACTCCTGATGAACTTAGTTTTCAGTGATATGTACACAGGCAAAAGGAGCGCACGCTCGGTGTTGAGCTTGTCGGCCGAAATATAGCCCCACTTCATTTTAAGACTGAAAGAGTAGCCGAGACCGCCTTACGCGCATCGTGATTTTGAGCAACTTTGGCTCGATTTGCCAGAATTTGGAAAATATTTTCCAGTCCCAAGGACTCTAAACTAACTCCTGATGGCCTAAGATGTCAGTGAAATGGACACAGGTAAAATTAGCGCACGCCCGGTCTCGAGCTTCTAGGTCGAAATATAGCCCCGCTTAATTTTAAGACTGAAAGAGTAGCCGAGACCGCCTTACGCGCATCGTGATTTTGGGCCACTTTTGCTGGATTTCCCGGAAGTTGGCGAATAATTTAAAGTCCCGGGGACGCTAAACTAACTCCCGATGACCTTGGTTTGCAGTTTAATGAACACAGCAAAACATTCTGAACGCTCACCTTCGAGCTTCAGGGCCGAAATATAGCCCTACTTAAATTTAAGACTGAAAGAATAGCCGAGAGCCCGTTACGCGCACCATAATTTTCATCAACTTCGGCGCCATTTCCTGGAATTTGGAGAATATTTTCCAGTGCCGGGGACTCTAAACTAACTCCTGATGGCCTTGGTTTGCAGTCAAATGGACACAGCAAAACTTTATGAACGCTCACGTTCGAGCTTGTGGGCCTAAATATAGCCACACTTCACTTTAAGACTGAAACAGTAGCCGAGACCGCGTTACGCGCATCGTGATTTTGATCAACTTCTGCTCGCTTTCCTGGAACTTGGGGAATATTTTCCAGTCCCGAGGACTCTAAACTAACTCCCGATGGCCATGGTTTGCAGTGAAATTCACACAGCACAAGTTTTTGAAGGCACACTTTCGAGCTTCTAGGCCGAAATATAGTCCCACATCACTTACGACTTAAAGAGTAGCCGAGACCCGCGTGCGAGCATCGTGATTTTGACCAACTTCGGGTCGATATTCCAGAACTTGGGGGATACTTTCCAGTCCGAGGGACTCTAAACTAACTCTTGATGGCCTTTGTTTGCAGTGAAATGGAGACAGCAAAACTGTTTGAACGCTCACCTTCAAGCTTCTGGGCCGAAATATAGCCCACTTTACTTTTATACTAAAAAAGTAGCCGAGACCGCCTTACGCGCATCGTGATTTTGACAAACTTCGGGTGGATTTCCCGGAACTTGCGGGATATTTTCCAGTCCCTTGGACGCTAAACTAGGTGCCGATGGCCTTGTTTTGCAGTGAAATGGACACAGCAAAGCTTTTTGAACGCTCACTTTCAAGATTGTGGGCCGAAATATAGCCATACTTCACTTTAAGACTGAAACAGTAGCCGAGACCACGTTTCGCGCATCGTGATTTTGATCAACTTCGGCTCGATTTTCCGGAACTTGCGAAATATTTTCCAGTCACGGGGACTCTAAACTAACTCGTGCTGGTCTTGGTTTGCAGTGAAACGGAAACAGAAAAAGTTTTTGAACGCATACTTTCGAGCTTCTGGACCGAAATAGAACCCCACTTCACTTGAAGACTGAAAGAGTAGCCGAGACCGCCTGACGTGCATCGTGATTTTGAGCAACTTCGTCTCGATTTGCCGCAACTAAGGGGATATATTCCAGTTCTGAGGACTCTAAACTAATTCCTGATGGCCTTGGTTTGCAGTAAAATGGACCCAGCAAAACTTTTTGAACGCCCAATTTCGAGCTTCTGGGCCAAAATATAGACCCCCATTACTTTAACACTGAAAGAGTAGCCGAGACCGCCTTACGCGCATGGTGATTTTGACAAACTTCGGGTTGATTTCCCGGAACTTGGTGGATATTTTCTAGTCCCGGGGACTCTCAACTAACTCCTGCTTGTCTTGGTTCGCAATGAAATGGACACAGCGAAAGTTTTTGAACGCTCACTCTCGAGTTTCTGGGCCAAAATAGAGCCCCATTTTACTTTAAGACTGAAAGAGTAGGCGAGACCGTCTTGAGCGAATCGTGATTTTGACCAATTTCGCGTTTATTTCCCGAAACTTGGGGGATATATTCCAGTCAAAGGGACTCTAAAGTAACTGCTGATGGCCTTGGTTTTCAGTGAAATGGAGAGACCACAACTTTGGAGCTTCTGGGCAGAAATATAGCCCCACTTTACTTTAAGACTGAAAGAGTAGATGAGAGCGCCTTACGCGCATCGTAATTTTGACGAACTTCGAATGGATTTCCCGGAACTTGGGGGATATTTTGCAGTCCCTTGGACGCTAAACTAAGTCCTGATGGCCTTGTTTTGAAGTAAAATGGACACAACAAACCTTTTTGAACGCTCACTTTCTAGCTTGTGGGCCGAAATATAGCCACACTTCACTTTAGGACTGACACAGTAACCGAGACCACGTTACGCGCATCATGAATGTGATCAACTTCGGCTCGATTCTCCGGGACTTGGGGGATATTCTCCAGTTTCGGGGACTCTAAACTAACTTCTGATGGCCTTGGTTTGCACTGAAAGTGACAGAGCAAAACTTTTTAAACACTCACTTTCGAGCTTCTTCGCCGAAATATTGCCCCACTTCACTCTAAGACTGAAAGAGTAGCCGAGACCACCTTACGCACATCGTGATTTTGACCAACTTCGGCTCGATTTCCCGGGACTTGGGGGATATTTTTCAGTCCCGGGGACTCTAAACTAACTTCTGATGGCCTTGGTTTGCACTGAAAGTGACAGAGCAAAACTTTTTAAACACTCACTTTCGAGCTTCTTGGCCGAAATATTGCCCCACTTCACTTTAAGACTGAAAGAGTAGCCGAGACCACCTTACTCGCATTGTGATTTTGAAAACCTTCGGGTGGATCTCCCGGCACTTGGGGAATATTTTCCAGTCTCTTGGACGCTAAACTAAGTCCTGATGGCCTTGTTTTGCAGTGAAATGGACACAGCAAAACTTTTTGAACGCTCACTTTCGAGCTTGTGGGCCGAAATATAGCCACACTTTACTTTAAGACTGAAACAGTAGCCGAGACCGCATTTCGCGCATCGTGATTCTGATCAACTTCGGCTCGCTTTCCTGGAACTTGGGGAATATTTTCCAGTCCCGGGGACCCTAAACTAACTTTGTTAGCTTTGGTTTGCAGTGAAATGCACACAGCAAAACTTTTTGAGCGCTCACTTTCGAGCTTCTGGCCCGAAATATAGCCCCACTTCACTTTAAGACAGAAAGAGTAGCCGACACCACTTTAGGGGCATCGTGATTTTGAGCAACCTCTGCTCAATTTCCCGGACTTTGGGGCATATTTTCTTGTCCCGGGGACGCTAAACTAACTCCTGATGGCCTTGGTTTGCAGTGAAATGAACACAGCAAAACTTTTTGAACGCTCACTTTCGGGCTTCTGGCCCGAAATATAGCCCCACTTCACTTTAAGACTGAAAGAGTAGGCGAGACTACCTTACGCGAATCGTTATTTTGACCAACTTCGGCTCGATTTTCCGGAAGTTGGGGGATATTTTCCAGTCCCGGGGACTCTAAACTAGCTCCTGATGGCTTTGGTTGGCAGTGAAATAAACACAGGGAAACTTTTTGAACGCTCACTTTCAAACTCCTGGGCAGGAATAAAGCCTCACTTCACTTTAAGACTGAAACAGTAACCGAGACCGCCTAACGCGCACCGTGATTTTGACCAACTTCGGCTAACTTTCCCTGAACTTGGGGGATATTTTCCAGTCCCGAAGACTCTTAAGTAGCCCCTGATGGCCTTGGTTTGCATTGAAATGAATACAGCAAAACTTTTTCAAGCTCACTTTTGAGCTTCTGGGCCGAAATATAGCCCAACTTCACTTTAAGACTGAAAGACTAGCCAAGACCGTCTTACGCGCATCGTGATTTTGACCAACGTCTTTTCCATTTTCCGGAACTTGGGAAATATTTTGCAGTCTCGGGGACTCTAAACTAACTCCTGATGGCCTTGGTTTGCAGTGAAATGGACACAGCAAATTTTTTGCAGCGCTCACTTTGGAGCTTCTGGGAAGAAATAGAGCCCCACTTCACTTTAAGACTGAAAGAGTAGCCGAGGCCGCCCTAGGCGCATCGTGATTTTGGCCAACCTCGGCTTGAGTTCCCAGAACTTAAAAGATATTTTCCAGTCCCGGGGACTCTAAACTAACTCATGATGGCCTTAGTTTCCAGTGAAATTCAGAGAGAAAAACTTTTTGAACGCTCACTTTCGAGCTTCTGGACCGAAATATAGCCCTACTTCACTTTAAGACTGAAAGAGTAGCGGAGACCGCCTTACGCGAATCGTTATTTTGACCAACTTCGTCTCGATTTCGCGGAACTTAGGGGATATTTTCCAGTTCCGGGCACTGTAAACTACTTCCTGAGGGCCTTGCTTTGCAGTGAAATGGGCACAGCATAACATTTTGAACGCTCACTTTCGAGCTTCTGGGTCGAAATATACAGCCACGTCACTTTAAGACTCAAAGAGTAGCCGAGAGAGCTTTACGCGCATCGTGATTTTGACAAACTTCGGCTCGATTTCCCGGAACTTGGGGGATATTTTGATGTCCCGGAGACTGTAAACTATCTCCTGATGTGGCTTGGTTCGCACTGAAATGGACACAGCAAAACGTTTTGAACTTTCACTTTCGAGCTTCTGGCCCGAAATATAGCCCGAGTTCACTTTAAAGAATGAAAGAATAGCCGACACCGCCTTACGCGCATCGTGATTTTGACCAACTTTGGCTCGATTTGACGGGAAATGGGGAATATTTTCCGGTACCGGGGACTCTAAAGTAACTCCTGATTGCCTTGGTTTGCATTGAAATGGAGAGAGCAAAACTTTTTCAACGCTCCCCTTCGGGCTTCTGAGCCGAAATATAGCCCCACTTCAGTTTTAGACTGAAAGAGTAGCCGACACCGTCTGACGCGCATCGTGATTTTGACCAACTTCGGCTCGATTTCCCGAAACTTCGGGTATATATTCAAGTCCCAAGGACTCTAAACTAACCCTGATGGCCTTGGATTGCAGTGAAATGGACACAGCAATTTTTTTTTGAACGCTTACTTTCGAAATTCTGGGCCGAAATATAGCCCCACTTCACTTTAAGACTGAAATAGTAGGCGAGACCGCCTTAGACGCATCGTGATTTTGACCAACTTCGGCTTGAGTTGCGAGAACTTAAGGGATCTTTTCCAGTCCCGTGGACTCTAAACTAACTCATGATGGCCATGGTTTTCAGTTAAATTGAGAGAGCAAAACTTTTTGAACGCTCACTTTCGAGCTTCTGCGCCGAAATATAGCCCCAGTTCACTTTAAGAATGAAAGAGTAGCCGAGACCGCCTTACGCGCATCGTGATTTTGAAAAAATTCGGCTCGATTTGCCCGAACTTGGGCGATATTTTCCAGTCCCGAGGAGTCTAAACTAACTCCTGATTGCCTTGCTTTGCAGTGGAATGAACAGAGCATACCTTTTTGAACTTTCACTTTCTAGCTTCTGGGCCGAAATATAGCCCCAGTTCACTTTAAGAATGAAAGAGTAGCCGAGACCGCCTTACGCGCATCGTGATTTTGAGCAACTTCCGCTCGATTTTCTAGAATTTTGGCGATATTTTCAAGTCCCGGGGATTCTAGACTAACTCCTGATTGCCTTGGTTTGCAGTGAAATGGACGCAGGAAAACTTTTTGAACGCTCAGTTTCGAGCTTCTGGGCCGAAATACAACCGTATTTCACTTTAAGACTGAAATAGTAACTGGGACCGCCTTACGAGGATCGTGATTTTGACCAAGTTCAGCTCGATTTCCCGGAACTTGGGGGATATTTTCCAGTCCGGGGGACTTTAAACTAACTCCTGATGGCCTTGGTTTGCAGTTAAATGCAGAAAGCGTAACTTTTTAAAGGGTCACTTTCGAGCTTCTGGGCCGAAATATGCCCCACATTACTTTAAGACTGAAAGAGTAGCCGAGACCGTCTTACGCGCATCGTGATCTTGACCAACTTCCGTTCGATTTCCCGGAACTTCGGGGATATATTCCAGTCCCGGGGACTCTAAACTAACTGCTGATGGCTTTGGTTTGCAGTGAAATGGACACAGCACATTTTTTTGAACGCTCACTTTCGAGCTTCTCGGCCGAAATATAGCCCTACTTCACTTTAAGACTGAAAGAGTAGCCGAGACCGCCTTACGCGCATCGTAATTTTGACCAAATTCGGCTCGATTTCCCGGAAGTTGGCGAATATTTTCAATTCCCGGGGAAGCTAAACTAACTTCCGATGGCCTTAGTTTGCAGTTAAATGGACACAGGAAAACTTTTTGAACGCTCACTTTCGAGCTTTTGGGTGGAAATATAGCCCCACTTAACTTTAAGACTGAAAGAGTAGCTGAGACCGCCTTACGCGCATCGTGATTTTGGGATACTTCGGCTCGATTTCCCGCAAATAGGGGGATATTTTTCAGTCCCGGGGACTCTAAACTAACTCCTGATGGCGTTGGTTTCCCGTGAAATGGACACAGGAACACTTTTTGAACGCGCACTTTCGAGCTTGCTGGCCGAAATATAGCCCTACTTCTTTTTAAGACTGAAAGAGTAGGCGGGAGCGCCTTACGCGCACTGTGTTTTTGAGGATCTTCGGCTCGATCTGGCGAAACTTGGGAGATATTTTCCAGTCCCAAAGTCTCTAAACTCACTCCTGATTGTCTAAGATGTGAGTGAAATAGAGACAAAAATTTTTGAACCCTTACTTTCGAGCTTCTGGAGTTAAATCTAAGCCCACTTTACCTTAAGACTGAAAGAGTAGCCGAGACCCCCTTAAGCGCATCGTGATTTTGACTAACTTCGGGTGGATTTCCCGTAACTTGGGGGATATTTCCAGTCCCTTGGACGCTAAACTAAGTCGTGATGGCCTTGTTTTGCAGTGAAATGGACACAGCAAAACTTTTTAAACACTCAGTTTCGAGCTTCTGGGCCGAAATATTGCCCCACTTCACTTTAAGACTCAAAGAGTAGCCGAGACCGCCGTACGCGCGTCGTGATTTTGACCAACTTCGGTTAAATTTCCCGGAACTTGGGGGATATTTTCCAGTCGCGGGGACTCTAAACTGACACCCGACATCCTTGGTCTGCAGTAAAATGGACACAGCGAAACTTTTTGAACGCTCACTTTTGAGCTTCTGGGCCGAAATATAGCTCCACTTCACTTTAAGAGTGAAAGAGTAGCCAAGACCGCCTTACGCCCATCCTAATTTTGAGCAACTTCGGCTCGATTTCCCAGAACTTGGAGGATATTTTCCAGTCCCGCGGACTCTAAAGGTAACTCCTGATGGCCTTAGTCTGGAGAGAAATGGACACAGCACAAGTTTTTGAACCCTCACTTTCGAGCTTCTGGGCAGAAATATTGCCCCAGTTCACTTTAAGAATGAAAGAGTAACCGGGACCGCCTTACGCGCATCGTGATTTTGACCAAGTTTGGCTCGATTTCCCGGGAAATGGGGGATATTTTCCGGTATCGGGGACTCTAAACTAACTCCTGATTGCCTTGGTTTGCAGTGAAATGGACACAGCACAACTTTTTGAACGCTCACGTTTGAGCTTCTGGGCCGAAGCATAGCCCTACTTCACTTTAAGACTGAAAGACTAGCCGAGACCGCTTTACGCGCATCGTGATTTTGGGCTACTTCGGCTCGATTTCCCGGAACTTGGGAGATAATTCCCAGGCCGGGGCACTCTAAACTAATTTCTGATGGCCTTGGTTTTCAGTGAAATGGACACAGCCAAACTCTTTGAAGGTTCACTTTCGAGCTTCTGGGCCGAAATATAGCCCCACTTCACTTTAAGACTGAAAGAGTAGCCGAGAGCGCCTTACGAGCACCGTGATTTTGACCAAGTTCAGCTCGATTTCCCGGAAGTTAGGGGATATTTTCCAGTCCGGGGGACTTTAAACTAACTCCTGATGGCCTTGGTTTGCAGTTAAATGCAGAAACTGTAACTTTTTAAAGGGTCACTTTCGAGCTTCTGGGCGGAAATATAGCCCCAGTTTACTTTAAGACTAAAAGAGTAGCCGAGACCGCCTTACGCGCATCGTGATTTTGGCAAACTTCGGGTTGATTTCCCGAAACTTTGGGGATATATTCCAGTCCCGGGGACTCTCAACTAACTCCTGCTTGTCTTGGTTTGCAGTGAGATGGACACAGCGAAAGTTTTTGAACGCTCACTCTCGAGCTTCTGGGCCGAAATAGAGCCCCATTTTACTTTAAGACTGAAAGAGTAGGCGAGACCGTCTTGAGCGAATCGTGATTTTGACCAATTTCGCGTTTATTTCCCGAAACTTGGGGGATATATTCCAGTCAAAGGGACTCTAAAGTAACCCCTGATGGCCTTTGTTTTCAGTGAAATGGCAGAGCACAACTTTGGAGCTTCTGGGCAGAAATATAGCCCCACTTTAGTTTAAGACTGAAAGAGTAGATGAGACCGCCTTACGCGCATCGTAATTTTGACGAACTTCGAATGGATTTCCCGGAACTTGGGGGATATTTTGCAGTCCCTTGGACGCTAAACTAAGTCCTGATGGCCTTGTTTTGAAGTAAAATGGACACAACGAAACTTTTTGAACTTTCACTTTCTAGCTTGTGGGCCGAAATATAGCCACACTTCACTTTAGGACTGACACAGTAGCCGAGACCACGTTACGCGCATCATGAATTTGATCAACTTCGGCTCGATTTCCCGGGACTTGGGGGATATTCTCCAGTCCCGGGGACTCTAAACTAACTTCTGATGGCTTGGTTTGTACTTAAAGTGACAGAGCAAAACTTTTTAAACACTCACTTTCGAGCTTATTGGCCGAAATATTGCCCCACTTCACTTTAAGACTGAAAGAGTAGCCGAGACCACCTTACGCACATAGTGATTTTGACCAACTTCGGCTCGATTTACCGGAACTTGGGGGATATTTTCCAGTCCCGAGGACTCTTAAGTCTCCCCTGATGGCCTTGGTTTGCATTGAAATGGATACAGCAAAACTATTTGAACGCTCACTTTTGAGCTTCTGGGCCGAAATATAGCCCCACTTCACTTTAAGACTGAAAGAGTAGCCGAGAGTGCCTTACGCGCATCGTGATTTTGACCAACGTCTTCTCGATTTTCCGGGAATTGGGAAATACATTCCACTCCCGGCGACTGTAAACTAACTCCTGATAGCCTTGGTTTGCAGTGAAATAGACACACTAATTTTTTTTCAGCTTTGAGCTTGTGGGCCGAAATAGAGCCCCACTTCACTTTAAGACTGAAGGAGTAGCCGACACCGCCTTAAGCGCACCGTCATTTTGACAAACTTCGGCTCTATTTGCCGGAACTTGGGGGATATTTTCAAGTCCCGGGGACTCTAAACCAACTCCTGATTGTCTTGGTTTTCAGTGAAATCGACACAGCGAAACGTTTTGAACGCTCACTCTCGAGCTTCTGGACCGAAATATAGCCCCACTTTACTTTAAAACTGAAAGAGTAGCCGAGATCGTGTTGCGCATATCGTGCTTTTGACCAACTTCGGGTCTGTTTCCCGGAACTTGGGGGATATACTCCATTTCCGCGGGCTCTAAACTAACTCCTGATGGCCTTGGTTTTCAGTGAAATGGACAAAGGAAAGCTTTTTGAACACTCTCTTTGTAGCTTCTGGACCGAAATAGAATCCCACTTCACTTTCAGACTGAAATAGTAGCCGAGACCGCCTCACGCGCATCGTCAGTTAGACCAAGTTCAGCTCGATTTCACGCAACTTTTGGGATATTTTCCAGTCCGGGGGACTCTAAACTAACTCCGGATGGCCTTGGTTTGCACTGAAATGCGCACAGCATAACTTTTTGAACGCCCGCTTTGGAGCTTCTGGGCCGAAATATAGCCCCACTTCACTTTAAGACTGAAAGAGTAGCCGAGATCGCCTTACGCGCAACGTGATTTTGATCATTTTCGGATCGATTTCTCGGAACTTGGGGGATATTTTCCAGTCCCGGGGACTCTAAACTAACTCCTGATCGCCTTGCTTTGCATTGAAATGGACAGAGCAAAACTTTTTGAACGCTCACTTTCGAGCTTCTGGACAGAAATATAGCCCGACTTTACTTTAAGACTGAAAGAGTAGCCGAAACCACCTTACGTATATCGTAATTTTGGCGAACTTCGAATGCATTTCCCGGAACTTGGGGTATATTTTCGAGTCCCTTGGACGCTAAACTAAGTCCTGATGCCCTTGTTTTGAAGTGAAATGGACACAGCAAAACTTTTTGAACGCTCACTTTCTAGCTTTTGGGCCGAAATATAGCCACACTTGACTTTAAGACTCAAACAGTAGCCGAGACCACGTTACGCGCATCATGAATTTGATCAACTTCGGCTCCAATTCCCGGCACTTTGGGGATATTTTCCAGTCCCGGGGACTCTAAACTAACTCCTGATGGCCTTGGTTTCCATTGAAATGGACACAGCATAACTTTTTGAACGCTCACTTTCTAGCTTGTGGGCCGAAATATAGCCACACTTCACTTTAGGACTGACACAGTAGCCGAGACCACGTTACGTGCATCATGAATTTGATCAACTTCGGCTCGATTTCCCGGGGCTTGGGGGATATTCTCCAGTCCCGGGGACTCTAAACTAACTTCTGATGGCTTGGTTTGTACTTAAAGTGACAGAGCAAAACTTTTTAAACACTCACTTTCGAGCTTCTTGGCCGTAATATTGCCCCATTTCACTTTAAGACTGAAAGAGTAGCCGAGACCACCTTACGCACATCGTGATTTTGACCAACTTCGGCTCGATTTACCGGAACTTGGGGGATATTTTCCAGTCCCGAGGACTCTTAAGTCTCCCCTGATGGCCTTGGTTTGCATTGAAATGGATACAGCAAAACTATTTGAACGCTCACTTTTGAGCTTCTGGGCCGAAATATAGCCCCACTTCACTTTAAGACTGAAAGAGTAGCCGAGAGTGCCTTACCCGCATCGTGATTTTGACCAACGTCTTCTCGATTTTCCGGGAATTGGGAAATACATTCCACTCCCGGCGACTGTAAACTAACTCCTGATAGCCTTGGTTTGCAGTGAAATAGACACACTAATTTTTTTTCAGCTTTGAGCTTGTGGGCCGAAATAGAGCCCCACTTCACTTTAAGACTGAAGGAGTAGCCGACACCGCCTTAAGCGCACCGTCATTTTGACCAACTTCGGCTCTATTTGCCGGAACTTGGGGGATATTTTCCAGTCCCGGGGACTCTAAACTAACTCCTGATTGTCTTGGTTTTCTGTGAAATCGACACAGCAAAACTTTTTGAACGCTCACTTTCGGGCTTCTGGCCCGAAATATAGCGCCACTTCACTTTAAGACAGAAAGAGTAGCCGACACCACTTTAGGGGCATCGTGATTTTGAGCAACCTCGGCTCAATTTCCTGGACCTTGGGACATATTTTCTTGTCCCGGGGACGCTAAACTAACTCCTGGTGGCCTTGGTTTGCAGTGAAATGAACACAGCAAAACTTTTTGAACGCTCACTTTCGGGCTTCTGGCCCGAAATATAGCCCCACTTCACTTTAAGACTGAAAGAGTAGCCGAGACTACCTTACGCAAATCGTGATTTTGACCAACTTCGGCTCGATTTCCCGGAAGTTCGGGGATATTTTCCAGTCCCGGGGACTCTAAAGTAGCTCCTGATGGCTTTGGTTTGCAGTGAAATAAACACAGGGAAACCTTTTGAACGCTCACTTTCAAGCTCCTGGGCAGGAATAAAGCCTCACTTCACTTTAAGACTGAAACAGTAACCGAGACCGCCTAACGCGAACCGTGATTTTGACCAACTTCGGCTAAATTTCCCTGAACTTGGGGGATATTTCCAGTCCCGAAGACTCTTAAGTAACCCCTGATGGCCCTTGTTTGCATTGAAATGGATACAGCAAAACTTTTCGAAGCTGACTTTTGAGCTTCTGGGCCGAAATATAGCCCCACTTCACTTTAAGACTGAAAGACTAGCCAAGACCGTCTTACGCGCATCGTGATTTTGACCAACGTCTTGTCCATTTTCCGGAACTTGGGAAATATATTGCAGTCCCGGTGAGTCTAAACTAACTCCTGATGGCCTTGGTTTGCAGTGAAATGGACACAGCAAATTTTTTTGCAGCGCTCACTTTGGAGCTTCTGGTCCGAAATAGAGCCCCACTTCACTTTAAGACTGAAAGAGTAGCCGAGGCCGCCTTAGGCGCATCGTGATTTTGGTCAACTTTGGCTTGAGTTGCCAGAACTTAAAAGATATTTTCCAGTCCCGGGGACTCTAAACTAACTCATGATGGCCTTAGTTTCCAGTGAAATTGAGAGAGGAAAACTTTTTGAACGCCCACTTTCGAGCTTCTGGACCGAAATATAGCCCTACTTCACTTTAAGACTGAAAGAGTAGCGGAGACCGCCTTACGCGAATCGTTATTTTGACCAACTTCGTCTCGATTTCGCGGAACTTAGGGGATATTTTCCAGTTCCGGGCACTGTAAACTACTTCCTGAGGGCCTTGCTTTGCAGTGAAATGGGCACAGCATAACATTTTGAACGCTCACTTTCGAGCTTCTGGGTCGAAATATACAGCCACGTCACTTTAAGACTCAAAGAGTAGCCGAGAGAGCTTTACGCGCATCGTGATTTTGACCAACTTCGGCTCGATTTGCCGGGAAATGGGGAATATTTTCCGGTACCGGGGACTCTAAAGTAACTCCTGATTGCCTTGGTTTGCATTGAAATGGAGAGAGCAAAACTTTTTCAACGCTCCCCTTCGGGCTTTTGAGCCGAAATATAGCCCCACTTCAGACCTTAAGACTGAAATTGTAGCCGAGACCGCCTTAGACGCATCGTGATTTTGACCAACTTCGGCTCGATTTCCCCGAACTTGGGCGATATTTTCCAGTCCCGAGGAGTCTAAACTAACTCCTGATGGCCTTGGTTTGCAGTGAAATGAACACAGCAAAACTTTTTCAACTTTCACTTTCTAGCTTCTAGGCCGAAATATAGCACCAGTTCACTTTAAAAATGAAAGAGTAGCTGAGACCGCCTTACGAGCATCGTAATTTTGACCAACTTCGGCTCGATTTTCCGGAAGTTGGCGAATATTTTCAATTCCCGGGGAAGCTAAACTACCTTCCGATGGCCTTAGTTTGCAGTTAAATGGACACAGCAACACTTTTTGAACGCTCACTTTCGAGCTTATGGGTCGAAATATAGCCCCACTTAACTTTAAGACTGAAAGAGTAGCCGAGACCGCCGTACGCGCGTCGTGATTTTGACCAACTTCGGTTAAGTTTCCCGGAACTTAGGGGACATTTTCCAGTCACGGGGACTCTAAACTGACCCCCGACGTCCTTGGTCTGCTGTAAAATGGACACAGCAAAACTTTTTGAACGCTCACTTTTGAGCTTCTGGGCCGAAATATAGCTCCACTTGACTTTAAGAGTAAAAGAGTAGTCGAGACCGCCTTACGCCCATCGCAATTTTGACCAACTTCGGCTCGATTTCCCGGAACTTGGGCGATATTTTCCACTCCCGCGGACTCTAAAGTAACTCCTGATGGCCTTGTTCTCGAGTGAAATGGACACAGCACCACTTTTTGAACGCTCAGTTTCGAGCTTCTGGGCAGAAATATTGCCCCAGTTCACTTTAAGAATGAAAAATTAACCGGGACCGCCTTACGCGCATCGTGATTTTGACCAACTTTGGCTCGACTTCCCGGGAAATAGGGGATATTTTCCGCTACAGGGGACTCTAAAGTAACTCCTGATGGCCTTGTTCTGGAGTGAAATGGACACAGCACAACTTTTTGAACGCTCCGTTTCGAGCTTCTGGGCGGATATATTGCCCCAGTTCACTTTAAGACTGTAAGACTAGTCGAGACCGTCTTACGCGCATCGTGATTTTGGGCTACTTCGGCTCGATTTCCCGGAACTTGGGAGATAATTCCCAGTTCCGGCCACTCTAAACTAATTCCTGATGGCCTTGGTTTTAAGTGAAGTGGACACAGCCAAACTTTTTGAACGTTCACTTTGGAGCTTCTGGGCCGAAATATAGCCTCACTTCACTTTAAGACTGAAAGAGTAGCCGGGACCGCCTTACGCGCATGGTAATTTTGTCGAACTTCGGTTTGATTTCCTGGGACTTGGGGAATATTTTCCAGTCCCGGAAGCTCTAAACTAACTCCTGAATGCCTTCGTTTTTAGTGAAATGGACACAGGTAAACGGGCGCACGCTGGGTTTTCAGGTTGTAGGCCGAAATATAGCCCCACTTTATTTTAAGACTGAAAGTGTACACGAAACCGCCTTAAGCGCATCGAAATTTTTGGCCACTATGGCTCGATCTGCCAAAACTTGGGGGATATTTTCCAGTCCGGGGAACTCTACCCTAACTCTAGATGGCCTTAAATTTCAGTAAAATGGTCACAGGTAACAGGAGCGCACGCTCGGTGTCGAGCTTGTAGGCCGAAATGTAGCCCCAGTTCATTTTAACACTGAAAGAGTAAACGAAACTGCCGTAGGCTTATCGTAATTTTAAGAAAGTATGGCTCAATTTGCCGAAACTTGGATGATAGCTTCCAGTCTCGAGGATTCTAAACTATCTCCTGATGGACTTAGTTCTTAGTGAAATGGACACAGGTAAAAGGAGAGCACGCTCGGTGTCGAGCTTGTAGAACCGAAATATAGCCCCACTTCATTTTCGGAGTAAACGAGTAGCCGAGACCGCCTTACGCGCATCGTGATTTTGAGCATCTTTGGCTCGATTTACCGGAATTCGGGGAATATTTTCCAGTCCCGAGGACTCTATGCTAACTCCTGATGAACTTAGTTTTCAGTGATATGTACACAGGCAAAAGGAGCGCACGCTCGGTGTTGAGCTTGTCGGCCGAAATATAGCCCCACTTCATTTTAAGACTGAAAGAGTAGCCGAGACCGCCTTACGCGCATCGTGATTTTGAGCAACTTTGGCTCTATCTGCCAGAACTTTGGGAAATATTTTCCAGTCCCAAGGACTCTAAACTAACTCCTGATGGCCTAAGATGTCCGTGAAATGGACACAGGTAAAATTAGCGCACGCCCGGTCTCGAGCTTCTAGGTCGAAATATAGCCCCGCTTAATTTTAAGACTGAAAGAGTAGCCGAGACCGCCTTACGCGCATCGTGATTTTGGGCCACTTTTGCTCGATTTCCCGGAAGTTGGCAAATAATTTAAAGTCCCGGGGACGCTAAACTAACTCCCGATGACCTTGGTTTGCAGTTTAATGAACACAGCAAAACATTCTGAACGCTCACCTTCGAGCTTCAGGGCCGAAATATAGCCCTACTTAAATTAAAGACTGAAACAGTAGCCGAGACCGCGTTACGCGCATCGTGATTTTGATCAACTTCTACTCGCTTTCCTCGAACTTGGGGAATATTTTCCAGTCCCGGGGACTCTAAACTAACTCCCGATGGCCATGGTTTGCAGTGAAATTCACACAGCACAAGTTTTTGAACGCACACTTTCGAGCTTGTAGGCCGAAATATAGTCCCACATGACTTACGACTTAAAGAGTAGCCGAGACCGGCGTGCGCGCATCGTGATTTTGACCAACTTCGGGTCGATATTCCAGAACTTGGGGGATACTTTCCAGTCCCAGGGACTCTAAACTAACTCTTGATGGCCTGGGTTTGCAGTGAAATGAAGACACCAAAACATTTTGAACGCTCACCTTCAAGCTTCTGGGCCGAAATATAGCCAACTTTACTTTAATACTGAAAAAGTAGCCGAGACCACCTTACGCGAATCGTGATTTTGACAAACTTCGGGTGGATTTCCCGGAACTTGGGGGATATTTTCCAGTCGCTTGGACGCTAAACTAGGTGCTGCTGGCCTTGTTTTGCAGTGAAATGGACACAGCAAAGCTTTTTGAACGCTCACTTTCGAGCTTCTGGACAGAAATATAGCCCCACTTCACTTTAAGACTGAAACAGTAGCCGAGACCACGTTTCGCGCATCGTGATTTTGATCAACTTCGGCTCGATTTCCCGGAACTTGCGAAATATTTTCCAGTGACGGGGACTCTAAACTAACTCGTGCTGGTCTTGGTTTGCAGTGAAACGGAAACAGAAAAAGTTTTTGGACGCATACTTTCGAGCTTCTGGACCGAAATAGAACCCCACTTCACTTGAAGACTGAAAGAGTAGCCGAGACCGCCTTACGTGCATCGTGATTTTGAGCAACTTCGTCTCGATTTGCCGGAACTAAGGGGATGTATTCCAGTTCTGAGGACTCTAAACTAATTCCTGATGGCCTTGGTTTGCAGTAAAATGGACCCAGCAAAACTTTTTGAATGCCCAATTTCGAGCTTCTGGGCCAAAATATAGACCCCCATTACTTTAACACTGAAAGAGTAGCCGAGACCGCCTTACGCGCATGGTGATTTTGACAAACTTCGGGTTGATTTCCCGGAATTCGGGGGATATTTTCCAGTCCCGGGGACTCTCACCTAACTCCTGCTTGTCTTGGTTCGCAGTGAAATGGACACAGCGAAAGTTTTTGAACGCTCACTCTCGAGCTTGAGGGCCGAAATAGAGCCCCATTTTACTTTAAGACTGAAAGAGTAGGCGAGACCGTCTTGAGCGAATCGTGATTTTGACCAATTTCGCGTTTATTTCCCGAAACTTGGGGGATATATTCCAGTCAAAGGGACTCTAGAGTAACTGCTGATGGCCTTTGTTTTCACTGAAATCGACAGAGCACAACTTTGGAGCTTCTGGGCAGAAATATAGCCCCACTTTAGTTTAAGACTGAAAGAGTAGATGAGACCGCCTTACGCGCATCGTAATTTTGACGAACTTCGAATGGATTTCCCGGAACTTGGGGGATATTTTACAGTCCCTTGGACGCTAAACTAAGTCCTGATGGCCTTGTTTTGAAGTAACACGGACACAAGAAAACTTTTTGAACGCTCACTTTCTAGCTTGTGGGCCGAAATATAGCCACACTTCACTTTAGGACTGACACAGTAGCCGACACCGCCGTAAGCGCACGGTGATTTTGACAAACTTCGGCTCGATTTGCCGGACCTTGGGGGATATTTTCTAGTTTCGGGGACTCTAAACTAACTCCTGATTGTCTTGGTCTTCAGTGAAATGGACAGAGCGAAACTTTTTGAACGCTCACTCTCGAGCTTCTGGACCGAAATATAGCCCCACTTTACCTTAAGACCGAAAGAGTAGCCGAGACCGTCTTGCGCAAATCGTGATTTTGACCAACTTCGGGTCGGTTTCCCGGAACTTGGGGGATATACTCCATTTCCGCGGGCTCTAAGCTAACTCCTGATGGCCTTGGTTTTCAGTGAAATGGACAAAGGAAAGCTTTTTGAACACTCTCTTTGTAGCTTCTGGGCCGAAATAGAATCCCACTTTACTTTCAGACTGAAATAGTAGCCGAGACTGCCTCACGTGCATCGTCAGTTAGACCAGGTTCAGCTCGATTTCACGCAACTTTTGGGATATTTTCCAGTCCGGGGGACTCTAAACTAACTCCGGATGGCCTTGGTTTGCACTGAAATGCGCACAGCATAACTTTTTCAACGCCCGCTTTGGAGCTCCTGGGCCGAAATATAGCCCCACTTCAATTTAAGACTGAAAGAGTAGCCGAGATCGCCTTACGCGCATCGTGATTTTGATCATTTTCGGATCGATTTCTCGGAACTTGGCGGATATTTTCCAGTCCCGGGGACTGTAAACTAACTCCTGATCGCCTTGCTTTTCATTGAAATGGACAGAGCAAAACTTTTTGAACGCTCACTTTTCAGCTTCTGGGCCGAAATATAGCCACACTTGACTTTAAGACTGAAACAGTAGCCGAGACCGCATTTCGCGCATCGTGATTTTTGATCAACTTCGGCTCCCTTTCCCGGAACTTGGGGAATATTTTCCAGTCCCGGGGAACCTAAACTAACTTTTGATAGCTTTGGTTTGCAGTGAAATGCACACAGCAAAACTTTTTGAACGCTCACTTTCGAGCTTCTGGACAGAAATATAGCCCCACTTCACTTTAAGACTGAAAGGGTAGCCGAGAACGCTTTGGGAGAACCGTGATTTTGACCAACTTCAGCTCGAGTTACCGGAACTTGGGGAATATTTTCCAGTCCCAGGAACGCTAAACTAACTCTTGATGGCCTTGTTTTTCAGTCAAAGAACACAGCAAAACTTTTTGAACGCTCACTTTCGGGCTTCTGGGCCGAAATAGAGCCCCACTTCACTTTAAGACTGATACAGTAGCCGATACCGCATTTCGCGCATCGTGATTTTGATCAACTTCGGTTCGATTCTCCGGAACTTGGGATATATTTTTCAGTCCCGGGGACTCTAAACTAACCCCTGATGGCTTTGGTTTGCAGTGAAATGGACACAGCAAAACTTTTTGAACGCTCACTTTCGGGCTTCTGGCCCGAAATATAGCCCCACTTCACTTTAAGACAGAAAGAGTAGCCGAGACCACTTTTGCGGCATCGTGATTTTGAGCAACCCCGGCTCAATTTCCCGGACCTTGGGGCGTATTATATTGTCCCGGGGACGCTAAACTAACTCCTGATGGCCTTGGTTTGCAGTGAAATGAACACAGCAAAACTTTTTGAACGCTCACTTTCGGGCTTCTGGCCTGAAATATAGCCCCACTTCACTTTAAGACTGAAAGAGTAGCCGAGACTACCTTACGCAAATCGTGATTTTGACCAACTTCGCCTCGATTTCCGGGAAGTTCGGGGATACTTTCCAGTCCCGGGGACTCTAAAGTAGGTCCTGATGGCTTTGGTTTGTAGTGAAATAAACACAGGGAAACTTTTTGAACGCTCACTTTCAAGCTCCTGGGCAGGAATAAAGCCTCACTTCGCTTTAAGACTGAAACAGTAAGCGAGACCGCCTAACGCGCACCCTGATTTTTATCAACTTCGGCTAAATTTCCCTGAACTTGGGGGATATTTTCCAGTCCGGAGGACTCTTAAGTAACCCCTGATGGCCCTCGTTTGCATTGAAATGGATACAGGAAAACTTTTCGAAGCTCACTTTTGAGCTTCTGGGCCGAAATATAGCCCCACTTTCCTTTAAGACTGACAGAGTAGCCGAGACCGTCTTACACGCATCGTGATTTTGACCAACTTCCGTGCGATTTCCCGGAACTTTGGGGATATATTCCAGTCCCGGGGATTCTAAACTAACTGCTGATGGCTTTGGTTTGCAGTGAAATGGAAACAGCACATGTTTTTGAACGCTCACTTTCGAGCTTCTCGGCCGAAATATAGCCCTACTTCACTTTAAGACTGAAATAGTAGCCGAGAGCGCCTTACGAGCATCGTAATTTTGACCAACTTCGGCTCGATTTTCCGGAAGTTGGCGAATATTTTCAATTCCCGGGGAAGCTAAACTACCTTCCGATGGCCTTAGTTTGCAGTTAAATGGACACAGCAAAACTTTTTGAACGCTCACTTTCGAGCTTATGGGTCGAAATATAGCCCCACTTAACTTTAAGACTGAAAGAGTAGCCGAGACCGCGCATCGTGATTTTGGGATACTTCGGCTGGATTTCCCGCAAATAGGGGGATATTTTCCAGTCCCGGGGACTCTAAACTAACTCCTGATGGCCTTGGTTTCCAGTGAAATGGACACAGGAACACTTTTTGAACGCGCACTTTCGAGCTTGCTGGCCGAAATATAGCCCTACTTCTTTTTAAGACTGAAAGAGTAGGCGGGAGCGCCTTACGCGTATTGTGATTTTGAGGATCTTCGGCTCGATCTGGCGAAACTTGGGAGATATTTTCCAGTCCCAAAGTCTCTAAACTCACTCCTGATTGTCTAAGATGTGAGTGAGATAGAGACAAAACTTTTTGAATCCTTACTTTCGAGCTTCTGGAGTTAAATCTAAGCCCACTTTACCTTAAAACTGAAAGAGTAGCCGAGACCCCCTTAAGCGCATCGTGATTTTGACTAACTTCGGCTGAATTTCCCGTAACTTGGGGGATATTTCCAGTCCCTCGGACGCTAAACTAAGTCGTGATGGCCTTGTTTTGCAGTGAAATGGACACAGCAAAACTTTTTAAACACTCAGTTTCGAGCTTCTGGGCCGAAATATTGCCCCACTTCACTTTAAGACTGAAAGAGTAGCCGAGACCGCCGTACCCGCGTCGTGAATTTGACCAACTTCGGTTAAATTTCCCGGAACTTGGGAGATATTTTCCAGTCCCGGGGACTCTAAACTGACCCCCGACGTCCTTGGTCTGCGGTAAAATGGACACACCAAACTTTTTGAACGCTCATTTTTTAGCTTCTGGGCCGAAATATAGCTCCACTTCACTTTAAGAGTGAAAGAGTAGCCGAGACCGCCTTGCGCCCATCGTAATTTTGACCAACTTCCGTTAAATTTCACGGAACTTGGGGGATATTTTCCAGTCCCGGGGACTCTAAACTGACCTGCGACGTCCTTGGTCTGCAGTAAAATGGACACAGCAAAACTTTTTGAACGCTCACTTTTGAGCTTCTGGGCCGAAATATTGCACCCAGGTCACTTTAAGAATGAACGAATAACCGGGACCGCCTTACGCGTATCGTGATTTTGACCAACTTTGGCTCGATTTCCCGGGAAATGGGGGATATTTTCCGCTACCGGGGACTCTAAACTAACTCCTGATTGCCTTGGTTTGCAGTGAAATGGACACAGCACAACTTTTTGAACACCCACGTTTGAGCTTCTGGGCCAAAGCATAGCCCTACTTCACTTTAAGACTGAAAGAGTAGCCGAGACCGCCTTACGCGCATCGTGATTTTGGGCTACTTCGGCTCGATTTCCCGGAACTTGGGAGATAAGTCCCAGTCCCGGCCACTCTAAACTAATACCTGATGGCCTTGGTTTTCAGTGAAATGGACACAGCCAAACTCTTTGAACGTTCACTTTGGAGCTTCTGGGCCGAAATATAGCCCCACTTCACTTTAAGACTGAAAGAGTAGCCGGGACCGCCTTACGCGCATGGTAATTTTGTGGAACTTCGGCTTGATTTCCTGGGATTTGGGGGATATTTTCCAGTCTCGGAAGCTCTAAAGTAACTCCTGAATGCCTTGGTTTTTAGTGAAATGGACACAGGTAAAAGGGGCGCACGCTAGGTTTCCAGGTTGTAGGCCGAAATATATGCCCACTTTATTTTAAGACTGAAAGTGTACACGAAACCGCCTTAAGCGCATCGAAATTTTTAGCCACTATGGCTCGATCTGCCAAAACTTGGGGGATATTTTCCAGTCCCGGGGACTCTACCCTAACTCTTGATGGCCTTAGATTTCAGTCAAATGGTGACAGGTAACAGGAGCGCACGGTCGGTGTCGAGCTTCTAGGACGAAATGTAGCCCCAGTTCATTTTAACACTGAAAGAGTAAACGAAACTACCGTACGCTTATGGTAATTTTAAGAAAGTATGGCTCAATTTGCCGAAACTTGGAGGCTAGCTTCCAGCCTCGACGACTCTAAACTGTCTCCTGATGGACTTAGTTCTTAGTGAAATGGACACAGGTAAAAGGAGACCACGCTCTGTGTCGAGCTTGTAGAACCGAAATATAGCCCCACTTCATTTTCGGAGTAAACGAGTAGCCGAGACCGCCTTACGCGCATCGTGATTTTGAGCATCTTTGGCTCGATTTGCCGGAATTCGGGAAAATTTTCCAGTCCCGAGGACTCTATGCTAACTCCTGATGAACTTAGTTTTCAGTGATATGTACACAGGCAAAAGGAGCGCACGCTCGGTGTTGAGCTTGTCGGCCGAAATATAGCCCCACTTCATTTTAAGACTGAAAGAGTAGCCGAGACCGCCTTACGCGCATCGTGATTTTGAACAACTTTGGCTGGATCTGCCAGAATTTGGGAAATATTTTCCAGTCTCAAGGACTCTAAACTAACTCCTGATGGCCTAAGATGTCAGTGAAATGGACACAGGTAAAATTAGCGCACGCCCAGTCTCGAGCTTCAAGGTCGAAATATAGCCCCCCTTAATTTTAAGACTGAAAGAGTAGCCGAGACCGCCTTACGCGCATCGTGATTTTGGGCCACTTTTGCTCGATTTCCCGGAAGTTGGCGAATAATTTAAAGTCCCTGGGACGGTAAACTAACTCCCGATAACCTTGGTTTGCAGTTTAATGAACACAGCAAAACATTCTAAACGCTCACCTTCGAGCTTCACGGCCGAAAAATAGCCCTACTTAAATGTAAGACTGAAAGAATAGCCGAGAACCCGTTAGGCGCATCGTAATTTTCATCAACTTCGGCGCCATTTCCGGAACTTGGAGAATATTTTCCAGTCCCGGGTACTCTAAACTAACTCCTGATGGCCTGGTTTGCAGTGAAATGGACACAGCAAAACTGGTTGAACGCTCACTTTCGAGCTTGTAGGCCTAAATATAACCGCACTTCACTTTAAGACTGAAACAGTAGCCGAGACCGCGTTACGCGCATCGTGATTTTGATCAACTTCTGCTCGCTTTCCTGGAACTTGGGGAATATTTTCCAGTCCCGGGGACTCTAAACTAACTCCTGATTTCCATGGTTTGTAGTGAAATTCACACAGCACAAGTTTTTGAAGGCACACTTTCGAGCTTCTAGGCCGAAATATAGTCCCACATCACTTACGACTTAAAGAGTAGCCGAGACCGGCGTGCGCGCATCGTGATTTTGACCAACTTCGGGTCGATATTCCGGAACATGGAGGATATTTTCCAGCCCCAGAGACTCTAAACTAACTCTTGATGGCCTTGGTTTGCAGTGAAATGGAGACAGCAAAACTTTTTGAACGCTCACCTTCAACCTTCTGGGCCGAAATATAGCCCACTTTACTTTAATACTGAAAAAGTAACCGAGACCGCCTTACTCGCATCGTGATTTTGACAAACTTCGGGTGGATTTCCCGGAACTTGGGGGATATATTCCAGTCAAAGGGACTCTAAAGTAATTCCTGATGGCCTTGGTTTTCAGTGAAATGGACAGAGCACAACTTTGGAGCTTCTGGGCAGAAATATAGCCCTACTTTACTTTAAGACTGAAAGAGTGGACGAGACCGCCTTACGCGCATCGTAATTTTGACGAACTTCAACTGGATTTTCCGGAACTTGGGGGATATTTTGCAGTCCCTTGGACGCTAAACTAAGTCCTGATGGCCTTGTTTTGAAGTAAATTGGACACAACAAAACTTTTTGAACGCTCACTTTCTAGCTTGTGGGCCGAAATATAGGCACACTTCACTTTAGGACTGACATAGTAGCCGAGACCACGTTACGTGCATCATGAATTTGATCAACTTCGGCTCGATTTCCCGTGACTTGGGGGATATTCTTCAGTCTCGGGGACTCTAAACTAACTTCTGATGGCCTTGGTTTGCACTGAAAGTGACAGAGCAAAACTTTTTAAACACTCACTTTCGAGCTTCTTGGCCGAAATATTGCCCCACTTCACTTTAAGACTGAAAGAGTAGCCAAGACCATCTTACGCACATCGTGATTTTGACCAACTTCGGCTCGATTTACCGGAACTTGGGGGATATTTTCCAGTCCCGAGGACTCTTAAGTAACCCCTGATGGCCTTGGTTTGCATTGAAATGGATACAGCAAAATCTTTGAACATTCAGTTTTGAGCTTCTTGGCCGAAATATAGCCCCACTTCACTTTAAGACTGAAAGAGTATCGGAGAAGGTCTTACGCGCATCGTGATTTTGACCAACGTCTTCTCGGTTTTCCGGAATTTGGGAAATACATTCCACTCCCGGGGACTCTAAACTAACTGCTGATTGCCTTCGTTTGCAGTGAAATAGACACAGTAATTTTTTTTGAGCTTTGAGCTTGTGGGCCGAAATAGAGCCCCACTTCACCTTAAGACTGAAGGAGTAGCCGACACCGCCTTAAGCGCACCGTGATTTTGACCAACTTCGGCTCGATTAGCCGGAACTTGGGGGATATTTTCCAGTCCCGGGGACTCTACACTAACTCCTGATTGTCTTGGTTTTCAGTGAAATGGACACAGCGAAACTTTTTGAACGCTTACTCTCGAGCTTCTGCACCGAAATATAGCCCCACTTTACTTTAAGACTGAAAGAGTAGCCGAGACCGTCTTGCGCAAATCGTGATTTTGACCAACTTCGGGTCGGTTTCCCGGAACTTGGGGGATATATTCCACTTCCGCGGGCTCTAAACTAACTCCTGATGGCCTTGGTTTTCAGTGAAATGGACAAAGGAAAGCTTTTTGAACACTCTCTTTGTAGCTTCTGGACCGAAATAGAATCCCACTTCACTTTCAGACTGAAATAGTAGCCGAGACCGCCTCACGCGCATCGTGAGTTAGACCAAGTTCAGCTCGATTTCACGCAACTTTTGGATATTTGCCAGCCCGGGGGACTCTAAACTAACTCCAAATGGCCTTGGTTTACACCGAAATGCGAACAGCATAACTTTTTGAACGCCCACTTTGGAGCTTCTGGGCCGAAATATAGCCCCACTTCACTTTAAGACTGAAAGAGTAGCCGAGATCGCCTTACGCGCATCGTGATTTTGACCATTTTCAGATCGATTTCTCGGAACTTGGGGGATATTTTCCAGTCCCGGGGACTCTAAACTTACTCCTGATCGCCTTGCTTTGCATTGAAATGGACAGAGCAAAACTTTTTGAACGCTCACTTTCTAGCTTGTGGGCCGAAATATAGGCACACTTGACTTTAAGACTGAAACAGTAGCCGAGACCACGTTACCCGCATCATGAATTTGATCAACTTCGGCTCCAATTCCCGGGACTTGGGGGATATTTTCCAGTCCCGGGGACTCTAAACTTACTCCTGATCGCCTTGCTTTGCATTGAAATGGACACAGCAAAACTTTTTGAACGCTCACTTTCGAGCTTCTGGACAGAAATATAGCCCGACTTTACTTTAAGACTGAAAGAGTAGCCGAAAGCGCCTTACGTATATGGTCATTTTCACGAACTTCGAATGGATTTCCCGGAACTTGGGGAATATTTTCCAGTCCCTTGGACGCTAAACTAAGTCCTGATGGCCTTGTTTTGAAGTGAAATGGACACAGCAAAACTTTTTGAACGCTCACTTTCTAGCTTGTGGGCCGAAATATAGGCACACTTGACTTTAAGACTGAAACAGTAGCCGAGACCACGTTACGCGCATCATGAATTTGATCAACTTCGGCTCCAATTCCCGGGACTTGGGGGATATTTTCCAGTCCCGGGGACTCTAAACTAACTCCTGATGGTCTTGGTTTGCATTGAAATGGACACAGCACAATTTTTTGAACGCACACTTTGGAGATTCTGGGCCAAAATATACCCCCACTTCACTTAAGACTGAAAGAGTAGCCGAGACCGCCTTGCTCGCATCGTGGGTTTGACAAACTTCGTGTCGATATTCCGGAAATTGGGGGATGTTTTCCAGTCCCAGGAACTCTAAACTAACTCCTGATGGCCTTGGTTTGCAGTGATATGGACAGAGCAAAACTTTTTGAACGCTCACCTTCGAGCTTCCTGGCCGAAATAAAGCCCCACTTTACTTTAAGACTTAAAGAGTAACCGAGACACCTTACGCGCATTGTGATTTTGAAAAACTTCGGGTGGATCTCCCGGAACTTGGGGAACATTTTCCAGTCCCTTGCACGCTCAACTAAGTCCTGATTGACTTGTTTTGCAGTGAAATGGACACAGCAAAACTTTTTGAACGCTCACTTTCGAGCTTGTGGGCCGAAATATAGCCACACTTTACTTTAAGACTGAAACGGTAGCCGAGACCGCATTTCGCGCATCGTGTTTTTGATCAACTTCGGCTCGCTTTCCCGGAACTTGGGGAATATTTTCCAGTCCCGGGGACCCTAAAGTAACTTTGATAGCTTTGGTTTGCAGTGAAATGCACACAGCAAACCTTTTTGAACGCTCACTTTCGAGCTTCTGAACAGAAATATAGCCCCACTTTACTTTAAGACTGAAAGAGTAGCCGAAACCGCCTTACGTATAACGTAATTTTGACGGACTTCGAATGGACTTCCTGGAGCTTAGGGGATATTTTCCAGTCCCTTGGACGCTAAACTAAGTCCTGATGGCCTTGTTTTGAAGTGAAATGGACACAGCAAAACTTTTTGAAGGCTAACTTTCTAGCTCGTGGGCCGAAATATAGGCACACTTGACTTTAAGACTAAAACAGTAGCCGAGACCACGTTACGCGCATCATGAATTTGATCAACTTCGGCTCCAATTCCCGGGACTTGGGAGATATTTTCCAGTCCCGGGGACTCTAAACTAACTCCTGATGGCCTTGGTTTGCATTGAAATGGACACAGCACAATTTTTTGAACGCACACTTTGGAGGTTCTGGGCCAAAATATACCCCCACTTCACTTAAGACTGAAAGAGTAGCCGAGACCGCCTTGCTCGCATCGTGAGTTCTACAAACTTCAGGTCGATATTCCGGAACTTGGGGGATATTTTCCAGTCCCAGGAACTCTAAACTAACTCCTGATGGCCTTGGTTTGCAGTGAAATGGAAAGAGCAAAACTTTTTGAACGCTCACCTTCGAGCTTCCTGGCCGAAATAAAGCCCCACTTTACTTTAAGACTTAAAAAATAACCGAGACCACCTTACACGCATTATGATTTTGACAAACTTCGGGTGGATCTCCCGGAACGGTAGGTAGTCTCGTAAGGTAGTCTCGGCTACTCTTTCAGTCTTAAAGTGAAGTGGGGCTATATTTCGGGCCAGAAGCCCGAAAGTGAGCGTTCAAAAAGTTTTGCTGTGTTCATTTCACTGCAAACCAAGGCCATCAGGAGTTAGTTTAGCGTCCCCGGGACAAGAAAATATGCCCCAAGGTCCGGGAAATTGAGCCGAGGTTGGTCAAAATCACGATGCCCCTAAAGTGGTCTCGGCTACTCTTTCTGTCTTAAAGTGAAGTGGGGCTATATTTCGGGCCAGAAGCCCGAAAGTGAGCGTTCAAAAAGTTTTGCTGTGTCAATTTCACTGCAAACCAAGGCCATCAGGGGTTAGTTTAGAGTCCCCGGGACTGAAAAATATTGCCCAAGCTCCGGGGAATCGAACCGAAGTTGATCAAAATCACGATGCGCGAAATGCAGTATCGGCTACTGTTTCAGTCTTAAAGTGAAGTGGGGCTATATTTCCGGCCAGAAGCCCGAAAGTGAGCATTCAAAAAGTTTTGCTGTGTTCTTTGACTGAAAAACAAGGCGATCACGAGTTCGTTTAGCGTCCCTGGGACTGGAAAATATTCCCCAAGTTCCGGTAATTCGAGCTGAAGTTGGTCAAAATCACGATGCTCCCAAAGCGGTCTCGGCTACCCTTTCAGTCTTAAAGTGAAGTGGGGCTATATTTCTGTCCAGAAGCTCGAAAGTGAGCGTTCAAAAAGTTTTGCTGTGTCCATTTCACTGCAAACCAAAGCTATCAAAAGTTAGTTTAGGGTCCCCGGGACTGGAAAATATTTCCCAAGTTCATGGAGATCCACCCGAAGTTTGTCAAAATCACAATGCGCGTAAGGTGGTCTCGGTTCCTCTTTAAGTCTTAAAGTAAAATGGGGCTTTATTTCGGCCAGGAAGATCGAAGGTGAGCGTTCAAAAAGTTTTGCTCTGTCCATTTCACTGCAAACCAAGGCCACCAGGAGTTAGTTTAGAGTTCCTGGGACTGGAAAATATCCCTCAAGTTCCGGAGTATCGACCCGGAGTTTGTCAAATTCACGATGCGAGCAAGGCGGTCTCGGCTACTCTTTGAGTGTTAAGTGAAGTGGGGCTATATTTCGGCCCAGAATCTCGAAAGTGTGCGTTCAAAAAATTGTGCTGTGTCCATTTCAATGCAAACCAAGGCCATGAGGAGTTAGTTTAGAGTCCCCGGGCCTGGAAAATATCCCCCAAGTCCCGGGCATTGGAGCCGAAGATGATCAAATTCATGATGCGCGTAACGTGGTCTCGGCTACTGTTTCAGTCTTAAAGTCAAGTGTGCCTATATTTCGGCCCAGAAGCTAAAAAGTGAGCGTTCAAAAAGTTTTGCTGTGTCCATTTCACTTCAAAACAAGGCCATCAGGACTTAGTTTAGCGTCCAAGGGACTGGAAAATATCCCCCAAGTTCCGGTAAATCCATTCGAAGTTCCTCAAAATTACCATATAGTAAGGCGGTTTCGGCTACTCTTTCAGTCTTAAAGTAAAGTCGGGCTATATTTCTGTCCAGAAGCTCGAAAGTGAGCGTTCAAAATGTTTTGCTGTGTGCATTTCACTGCAAACCAAAGCTATCAAAGTTAGTTTAGGGTTCCCAAGACTGGAAAATATTCCCCAAGTTCCGGGAAAGCGAGCCGAAGTTGATCAAAATCACGATGCGCGAAATGCGGTCTCGGCTACTGTTTCAGTCTTAAAGTAAAGTGTGGCTATATTTCGGCCCACAAGCTCGAAAGTGAGCGTTCAAAAAGTTTTGCTCTGTCCATTTCAATGCAAAGCAAGGCGATCAGGAGTTAGTTTACAGTCCCCGGGACTGGAAAATATCCCCCAAGTTCCGAGAAATCGATCCGAAAATGGTCAAAATCACGATGCCCGTAAGGCGATCTTGGTTACTCTTTAAGTCTTAAAGTGAAGTAGGGCTATATTTCGGCCCAGATGCTTCAAAGTGGGCGTTCAAAAAGTTATGCTGTGCGCATTTCAGTGCAAACCAAGGCTATCCGGAGTTAGTTTAGAGTCCCCGGGACTGGAAAATATCCCAAAAGTTGCGTGAAATCGAGCTGAACTTGGTCTAACTCACGATGCGCTTGAGGCGGTCTCGGCTACTATTTCAGTCTGAAAGTGAAGTGGGATTCTATTTCGGCCCAGAAGCTACATAGAGAGTGTTCAAAAAGCTTTGCTTTCTCCATTTCACTGAAAACCAAGGCCATCAGGAGTTAGTTTAGAGCCCGCGGAAATGGAATATATCCCCCAAGTTCCGGGAAACAGACCCGAAGTTGGTCAAAATTACGATTTGCGCAAAACGTACGGCGGTCTCATCTACTCTTTCAGTCTTAAAGTAAAGTGGGGCTATATTTCTGCCCAGAAGCTCCAAAGTTGTGCTCTGTCCATTTCACTGAAAACCAAGGCCATCAGCAGTTACTTTAGAGTCCCTTTGACTGGAATATATCCCCCAAGTTTCGGGAAATAAACGCGAAATTGGCCAAAATCAGGATTCGCTCAAGACGGTCTCGCCTACTCTTTCAGTCTTAAAGTAAAATGGGGCTCTATTTCGGCCCACAAGCTCGAGAGTGAGCGTTCAAAAACTTTCGCTGTGTCCATTTCACTGCAAACCAAGACAAGCAGGAGTTAGTTGAGAGTCCCCAAGACTGGAAAATATCCCCCAAGTTCCGGGAAATCAACCCGAAGTTTGTCAAAATCACGATATGCGTAAGGCGGTCTCGGCTACTCTTTCAGTGTTAAAGTAATGGCGGGCTATATTTTGGCGCAGAAGTTCGAAATTGAGCGTTCAAAAAGTTTTGCTGGGTCCATTTTACTGCGAACCAAGGCCATCAGGAATTAGCTTAGAGTCCTCAGAACTGGAATATATCCCCTTAGTTCCGGCAAATCGAGCCGAAGTTGCTCAAAATCACGATGCACGTAAGGCGGTCTCGGCTACTCTTTAAGTCTTCAAGTGAAGTGGGGTTCTATTTCGGTCCAGAAGCTCGAAAGTATGCGTTCAAAAACTTTTTCTGTTTCCGTTTCACTGCAAACCAAGACCAGCACGAGTTAGTTTAGCGTCCCCGGGACTGGAAAATATTTCGTAAGTTCCGGGAAATCGAGCCGAAGTTGATCAAAATCACGATGCGCGAAACGTGGTCTCGGCTACTGTTTCAGTCTTAAAGTGAAGTATGGCTATATTTCGGCCCAGAAGCTTGAAGGTGAGCGTTCAAAGAGTTTTGCTGTCTCCATTTCACTGCAAACCAAGGCCATCAAGAGTTAGTTTAGAGTCCCTGGGACTGGAAAATATCTCCCAAGTTCCGGAATATCGACCCGAAGTTGGTCAAAATCACGATGCTCGCACGCGGGTCTCGGCTACTCTTTAAGTCGTAAGTGATGTGGGACTATATTTCGGCCTAGAAGCTCGAAAGTGTGCCTTCAAAAACTTGTGCTGTGTGAATTTCACTGCAAACCATGGCCATCAGCAGTTAGTTTAGAGTCCCCGGGACTGGAAAATATTCCCCAAGTTCCAGGAAAGCGAGCAGAAGTTGATCAAAATCACGATGCGCGTAACGCGGTCTCGGCTACTGTTTCAGTCTTAAAGTGAAGTGTGGCTATATTTAGGCCCGCAAGCTCGAACGTGAGCGTTCAAAAAGTTTTGCTCTGTCCATTTCACTGCAAACCAAGGCCATCAGGAGTTAGTATAGAGTCCCCGGGAATGGAAAATATTCTCCAAGTTCAAGGAAATGGCACCGAAGTTGATGAAAATTACGATGCGCGTAACGGGCTCTCGGCTATTCTTTCAGTCTTAAATTTAAGTAGGGCTATATTTCGGCCCTGAAGCTCGAAGGTGAGCGTTCAGAATGTTTTGCTGTGTTCATTAAACTGCAAACCAAGGTAATCGGGAGTTACTTTAGCGTCCCCGGGACTTTAAATTATTGGGCAACTTCCGGGAAATCCAGCAAAAGTGGCCCAAAATCACGATGCGCGTAAGGCGGTCTCGGCTACTCTTTCAGTCTTAAAATTAAGGGGGGCTATATTTCGACCTAGAAGCTCGAGACCGGGCGCGCGCTAATTTTACCTGTGTCCATTTCACTGACATCTTAGGCCATCAGGAGTTAGTTTAGAGTCCTTGGGACGGGAAAATATTTCCCAAATTCTGGCAGATCGAGCCAAAGTTGCTCAAAATCACGATGCGCGTAAGGCGGTCTCGGCTACTCGTTTACTCCGAAAATGAAGTGGGGCTATATTTCGGTTCTACAAGCTCGACACCGAGCGTGCTCTCCTTTTACCTGTGTCCATTTCACTAAGAACTAAGTCCATCAGGAGATAGTTTAGAATCCTCGAGACTGGAAACTATCCTCCAAGTTTCGGCAAATTGAGCCATACTTTCTTAAAATTACGGTAAGGGTACGGCAGTTTCGTTTACTCTTTCAGTCCTAAAATGAACTCGGGCTACATTTCGGCCTACGCAATCAGGAGTTACTTTAGAGTCCCCGCTACCGGAAAATATCTCCCATTTCCCGGGAAATCGAGCCGAAGTTGGTCAAAATCACGATGCGCGTAAGGCGGTCCCGGTTACTCTTTCATTCTTAAAGTGAACTGGGGCAATATTTCCGCCCAGAAGCTCGAAAGTGAGCGTTCAAAAAGTTGTGCTGTGTCCATTTCACTCCAGAGCAAGGCCATCAGGAGTTACTTTAGAGTCCGCAGGACTGGAAAATATCCCTCAAGTTCCGAGAAATCGAGCCGAAGTTAGTCAAAATTAGGATGGGCGTAAGGCGGTCTCGGCTACTCTTTCACTCTTAAAGTGAAGTGGAGCTATATTTCGGCCCAGAAGCTCAAAAGTGAGCGTTCAAAAAGTTTTGCTGTGTCCATTTTACTGCAGACCAAGGACGTCGGGGGTCCGTTTAGAGTCCCTGGGACTGGAAAATATCCCCCAAGTTTCGGGAAATTTAACCGAAGTTGGTCAAAATCACGACGCGCGTACGGCGGTCTCGGCTACTCTTTCAGTCTTAAAGTGAAGTGGGGCAATATTTCGGCCCAGAAGCTCGAAACTGAGTGTTTAAAAAGTTTTGCTGTGTCCATTTCACTGCAAAACAAGGCCATCACGACTTAGTTTAGCGTCCAAGGGACTGGAAATATCCCCCAAGTTACGGGAAATCCACCCGAAGTTAGTCAAAATCACGATGCGCTTAAGGGGGTCTCGGCTACTCTTTCAGTTTTAAGGTAAAGTGGGCTTAGATTTAACTCCAGAAGCTCGAAAGTAAGGGTTCAAAAATTTTTGTCTGTATTTCACTCACATCTTAGACAATCAGGAGTGAGTTTAGAGACTTTGGGACTGGAAAATATCTCCCAAGTTTCGCCAGATCGAGCCGAAGATCCTCAAAAACACAAAGCGCGTAAGGCGCTCCCGCCTACTCTTTCAGTCTTAAAAAGAAGTAGGGCTATATTTCGGCCAGCAAGCTCGAAAGTGCGCGTTCAAAAAGTGTTCCTGCGTCCATTTCACTGGAAACCAAGACCATCAGGAGTTAGTTTAGAGTCCCCGGGACTGGAAAATATCCCCCTATTTGCGGGAAATCCAGCCGAAGTATCCCAAAATCACGATGCGCGTAAGGCGGTCTCGGCTACTCTTTCAATCTTAAAGTTAAGTGGGGCTATATTTCGACCCATAAGCTCCAAAGTGAGCATTCAAAAAGCTTTGCTGTGTCCATTTAACTGCAAACTAAGGCCATCGGAAGTTAGTTTAGCTTCCCCGGGAATTGAAAATATTCGCCAACTTCCGGGAAATCAAGCCGAATTTGGTCAAAATTACGATGCGCGTAAGCCGGTCTCGGCTACTCTTTCAGTCTTAAAGTGAAGTAGGGCTATATTTCGGCCGAGAAGCTCGAAAGTGAGCGTTCAAAAAAATGTGCTGTGTCCATTTCACTGCAAACCAAGGCCATGAGCAGTTACTTTAGAGTCCCCGGGACTGGAATATATCCCCGAAGTTCCCGGAAATCGAACGGAAGTTGGTCAAAATCACGATGCGCGTAAGACGGTCTCGGCTACTCTTTCAGTCTTAAAGTAAAGTGGGGCTATATTTCGGCCCAGAAGCTCGAAAGTGACCCTTTAAAAAGTTACGCTTTCTGCATTTAACTGCAAACCAAGGCCCTCAGGAGTTAGTTTAAAGTCCCCCGGACTGGAAAATATCCCCAAGTTCCGGGAAATCGAGCTGAACTTGGTCAAAATTACGATGCTCGTAAGGCGGTCTCGGCTACTATTTCAGTCTTAAAGTGAAATACGGTTGTATTTCGGCCCAGAAGCTCGAAACTGAGCGTTCAAAAAGTTTTCCTGCGTCCATTTCACTGCAAACCAAAGCCATCAGGAGTTAGTTTAGAGTCCCCGGGACTTGAAAATATCGCCCAAGTTCGGGGAAATCGAGCCGAATTTTGTCAAAATCACGATGCGCGTAAGGCGGTCTCGGCTACTCTTTCATTCTTAAAGTGAACTGGGGCTATATTTCGGCCGAGAGGCTCGAAATTGAGCATTCAAAAAGTTTTGCTGGGTCCATTTTACTGCAAACCAAGGGCACCAGGAATTAGTTTAGAGTCCTCAGAACTGGAATATATCCCCTTAGTTCCGGGAAATCCAGCCGAAGTTGCTCAAAATCACGATGCACGTAAGGCGGTCTCGGCTACTCTTTCAGTCTTCAAGTGAAGTGGGGTTCTATTTCGGTCCAGAAGCTCGAAAGTATGCGTTCAAAAACTTTTTCTGTTTCCGTTTCACTGCAAACCAAGACCAGCACGAGTGAGTTTAGAGTCCCCGGGACTGGAAAATATTTCGCAAGTTCCGGGAAATGGAGCCGAAGTTGATCAAAATCACGATGCGCGAAACGTGGTCTCGGCTACTTTTTCAGTCTTAAAGTGAAGTATGGCTATATTTCGGCCCACAAGCTCGAACGTGAGCGTTCAAAAAGCTTTGCTGTGTCCATTTCACTGCAAAACAAGGCCATCGGCACCTAGTTTAGCGTCCAAGCGACTGGAAAATATCCCCCAAGTTCCGGGAAATCCACCCGAAGTTTGTCAAAATCACCATGCGCGTAAGGCGCTCTCGGCTACTTTTTCAGTATTAAAGTAAAGTGGGCTATATTTCGGCCCAGAAGCTTGAAGGTGAGCGTTCAAAAAGTTTTGCTGTCTCCATTTCACTGCAAACCAAGGCCATCAAGAGTTAGTTTAGAGTCCCTGGGACTGGAAAATATCTCCCAAGTTCCGGAATATCGACCCGAAGTTGGTCAAAATCACGATGCGCGCACGCGGGTCTCGGCTACTCTTTAAGTCGTAAGTGATGTGGGACTATATTTCGGCCTAGAAGCTCGAAAGTGTGCCTTCAAAAACTTGTGCTGTGTGAATTTCACTGCAAACCATGGCCATCAGCAGTTAGTTTAGAGTCCCCGGGACTGGAAAATATTCCCCAAGTTCCAGGAAAGCGAGCAGAAGTTGATCAAAATCACGATGCGCGTAACGCGGTCTCGGCTACTGTTTCAGTCTTAAAGTGAAGTGTGGCTATATTTAGGCCCGCAAGCTCGAACGTGAGCGTTCAAAAAGTTTTGCTCTGTCCATTTCACTGCAAACCAAGGCCATCAGGAGTTAGTATAGAGTCCCCGGGACAGGAAAATATTCTCCAAGTTCCAGGAAATGGCGCCGAAGTTGATGAAAATTACGATGCGCGTAACGGGCTCTCGGCTATTCTTTCAGTCTTAAATTTAAGTAGGGCTATATTTCGGCCCTGAAGCTCGAAGGTTAGCGTTCAGAATGTTTTGCTGTGTTCATTAAACTGCAAACCAAGGTCATCGGGAGTTACTTTAGCGTCCCCGGGACTTTAAATTATTGGGCAACTTCCGGGAAATCCAGCAAAAGTGGCCCAAAATCACGATGCGCGTAAGGCGGTCTCGGCTACTCTTTCAGTCTTAAAATTAAGGGGGGCTATATTTCGACCTAGAAGCTCGAGACCGGGCGTGCGCTAATTTTACCTGTGTCCATTTCACTGACATCTTAGGCCATCAGGAGTTAGTTTAGAGTCCTTGGGACTGGAAAATATTTCCCAAATTCTGGCAGATCGAGCCAAAGTTGCTCAAAATTACGATGCGCGTAAGGCGGTCTTGGCTACTCTTTCAGTCTTAAAATGAAGTGGGGCTATATTTCGGCCGACAAGCTCAACACCGAGCGTGCGCTCCTTTTGCCTGTGTACATATCACTGAAAACTAAGTTCATCAGGAGTTAGCATAGAGTCCTCGGGACTGGAAAATATTCCCCGAATTCCGGCAAATCGAGCCAAAGATGCTCAAAATCACGATGCGCGTAAGGTGGTCTGGGCTACTCGTTTACTCCGAAAATGAAGTGGGGCTATATTTCGGTTCTACAAGCTCGACACCGAGCGTGCTCTCCTTTTACCTGTGTCCATTTCCTTAAGAGCAGCTTTGCCTAAATATCAACTAGACTTGGAAATAGCGAAAAAATCGAATTTCTTCAAACTCGCCCAGAAT